>NW_024582410.1:2306353-2386915 GCF_018398535.1 Haplochromis burtoni
GCACCTTCTTTTTATATCGTCAACTCCTCACTTTAGCGGCTAATTTCCTTCGGTTAGTGACGATTTCCAGCTTGTAGAACAAAAGACGTTAGCCAATGTTTTTAACTGTATGAAACGTTGCCAGGATTATTTATTAGCAATCAAGATGTTCGTATATAATAGCTACGACACTAGAGAATTTTTGTCTGGATAACCATTTTGACGAATAATGAAACATTACCATATAACTTACATTAAAGTTAAGTATTTTTCCCGATGTAACAAGTCAAAATATATTCTAGTGAAAACCTCAGTAGACTCAAATGACAACTTCAGACATAATTTGCGGTAAAACATACAGCATCGCTGTACATTGACTCCAGACATACTGCGCTATCCTGGGAACCACAGAACCATCCTGTGACTACATCACAAACAAATAAATGTAATTAAAATATATTGATGTCGCGGTAAAATTGACAGTTTTACTACAGATTTAAAGTAACTTTTCCACACATGAAGTCTTGATTGGGTGATGAGATTAGAAATACTTTATGTATTCTATATTTAGGGAAATATTTTGTTACACCTGTGAAAAGACTGATGATATAATAATCATAAGAAGAAGAATATTTGGCAGATGACTCTGCCAGACAGATGTATTCTATTATAGAGAGTGAAAGCATACAATATGAAAGATTTCCTGCATGTGTGTTTATGGCAGTGGAGTGAATCAGATATCCAGTTTCTAACTAATTCCAAAGCCAGCCTTCCTAATATGTTTCTTGACGCTTTCTTGATGTCACCAGGTCTCATGCTGGCCCCCCAGCAGACCACAGCAATGCTGACAGATTGAAAATCTCCAAGTTTTTGCTGCACACATTGAAGGATCTCAGCTTTTTGCTCTTCCCCATTTTATATACACTCTCTGTGCTGGTTTTCCAGTTCAGCCAGTTGTCGATGTGGGCGCTCAGGTAATTTTACTCCCCTACCACATCACCATACTAAAGAGACGGGCCTCCCAGACGACGCCACGAAATCATCCAGGAGTGTTTTGGACATTATTTCATACATCATAGTTATTTCAGGAGTACTTTGTTCTGTTATCTCCCATTTATATTTTGTATAATAATAAAAGTGGGACCAAATGGGACCCAGTAAAATATAGCAGTGAGTGTTTTTGGTCTATGTGCTTTCCAGGAAGTTTAATGTTCTGAGGAGGACAGCGTCTGTCTAAACAACAAAAAGCAGAAGAAGAAGAAGCACCATTTAGCTGCCAGTTAAAAAGGAAGGACCAGGACACGGTGTCAGAAAAGAAAATGCGATACTGTTCGTTTCTTCAGACGATAAGTGATAAGCTGTACCCAGTTCATAAAGCATGCAGATTGTTCATGTTGAGTCTAAGCAAGTCTCCTGATTATCTAGTAAACAACAGCACCCTCTGCTGTTCCTAAGGAAAATTGACAGAGTTTCAAGTGTAACGTCATTGCTGGTTCAGCTGGGGGCAAGGTTGCATCATTAACCACAAGCTGAAATCAGTGCAGAGCACTAAAGCATGACAGGTTACATCCAAAAACTGAAGCTTGGTGCCGCTCCTGCTTCGCTAAAACTCATTTTAAGCCTCTGATGAGTCGAACCACTGAGATCACGTGATCCAGCTTTGCTCGGGGTCGAGGAGCTGATGGGTCAGGGTATGGGAAAAAGGAAGTGGGGATCTTTTTGGACACCAAATATCCAACTGTAGTCCTTACACTAGAGACGGCTTTTGATCTGACCACAGGCTTGGACAGTGTTGACACAACCAAACTAGACCCCGCAGTTGGGGGCAGGAAACTGCGTCCCCTCTCCACTTTCTCATGATTGAACACTGATGTTGCAAAAGCACATGAAGTCTTCAATCAGGGTAAATAACTGCACTCGGATGCCTTCTCTTGAAGCCACGACAAAGAGAGAAACTTGTCAAGACTCTCAAGTACACACACGCACACATCCTTTGGGGATGAAAGAAAAGTGTCAGCATCACGGCACAGTCTTACCCTTAAAGGAGGGAAGCAGTCGGGCCATTCCTGGGCCAGAGTAGGAGAGAAGACAGATAGCATCTTGGGAATCTGTATACAGTGATGTGAGTCATGTGTGCAGTGTGTAGTACCTACGTATGCCTAACATTTATCGCAGGGAGAGTGGTGTTTATAGTGTCGGACACAGGCGAGCAGGCACCTGGCTTCTTTTATTGTCAAAATGCGTACTCCCTTTGGGTCTGCTTGCTGATGAGCTGTTCAGGGGTGTCAAACATAAAGCGCAGGGGCCAGAATCGGTTCAAGAAAGACTCTAATCCAGCCCACTGGACAAAATAGTTTCCGTTTTTCTGCTATTTACTACAGAAAGTATCTATACCAAATAGAAAAAAGTGCAAAAAAAGCACTTTTTCTGTAATTTTACACATTTATCAAGTTTCACTGGTTCGGTCCACTTCAGACCAAAGTGGGCTGTATGCAGCCCGTGGTGTAAAATGACTTTGATGTGTCAGTTCTAGATGGATAATGAATTTGACTACTTTTAGTCTCTACTTCAGCGCTGCTGGCAGCATTCACAAATTCAGTCTACTGTGCTGCGTAGGAAGCTTCTTTATTCATGCATATTTCTACCTAATTTCACCTGCTTTGTTTGACAGCAGGGTTGTCACTATAGCCAGGTTTTTACTATGCTTGTGAGTTTTTTTTTTTAAATGAGATATAAATACCCACTCATTCTTATATATGATAATATTGCAAATAATTGTGTAATTGCTATTTTTGTAATCTTTTGTATAGTTTTAGTAAACACTTCCACAAACTTATATTTTCTCCTTTTTCTAAAACAGACACCATCAAAATTGCGACGACATTATGCTGTTGTTGCTCAAGCTTTAAAAATGACGTGAATCACAAACCAGTGGGTGGAGGGGCAGTGGCTAAATCATCAGCTTAAAACAAGCTTTAAAAATGACCCAAAAGGCACAGAAAACAAAGTTACAGTCCAGTGACAAATTAGGTGTGGCGAAGCCTTGCTGGCAGCTAGTGGTTGTAGGTGTTAGAGTGGGTACCGTCTGTCAGCTTAAGCTTTCTATCTCATTATAATGGATAAAGACTTAAGAATATTCTCAGTTTTTGTGGCAAAATGTAAACATGCTCTTTTTCTGCGGTAAATCTGTGCTTTTTAATGTAAAAGTCTGTGGAGTGTGGGACCAGCCGCAGCACTTTTCTCTCCCTCTTAGACAACTAAACGCAGTAACCCTTCTTTCATTTTTTCTCAACCAAGATGTTTCTGCCATGTTTCAGTCCTGCTTCTCTAACAAAACGCATGAGAAATTAATGAGTTTGTTCTCACAGCTACGAGGGCTAAAGATGGAAAAACCTATTTTAATTTAATGGTCATCAAATCACATTTTTATTTCTATATCTACCGAAGGGTCAAAACTCATCACTATGGGTGAAGATGTCTGTATGTGGCAAAGAGCTAAGGGGAAGATGACAGTCATGGTACTGCTGGGGATTGAACCCAGGACCTTCTGCGTGTAAAGCAGATGTGATAACCACTACACTACAGAACCAGATGGGCTGCCAGCCATTGTTTTTACCTGATGAGTTGAATCCCATGCTGCTGATTCCTCATAAATATGTGGAAATATGTACATTCTGTGCTGCAGCTTGAAGGGGATGTTAAATGATCAAAAAAATAAAAATACTGTAAAATGCAACTTTAAATCCACCAGAAGTCATTTCAGAGCAGAATATTAAGAACAAAGTTATATGAAATGAATAAAGGCACACAGCAGGCGTTTGACACTTTCCCCCTAATGCTCTTGTGTTGACAAATTGAGCCTGCTTCTCTGAGGAGTCGTTATATGACAGACCTAGTCCAGAACCCAGTCTACCTTTCTATTTACCTTTCATTTTATGCGTGACAAGTCTGAAGACTTTATTAGCCAACAGATAAATCAAAGGGATGTAGCTATCGACTAGCAGTGCCAATATCTACAAAAGAGACAAACAGAGGAAACACTGAGTGGGAACCCGGAGCTGAATGACAAGCTTTCTGATATCCCTGTGTTTGTGTTATTGGTCTCAACAGCAACCCCCCATTACTGTCTGCATGCATGCTAAGACTCTTGAATTGTCCCTGATTTCCTGCTGTGTTCAGCAGTTCACGAAGGCAGACAGTCCTTCTGTGTTACTGTCAAATTCATTTTACAGTATCCAGACCACTCAACCATTTACATCCTGAGATTACTGCTTCGGGTAGAGATATTTTCAGCTTCGGCCAGAAAACTGAAAAACGTACACAATCACATCATAAGTTATTCTGTAAATACACAATAAATAAAAAAAGTCACATCATAGATCTGAAGAGATCCAATCTCTTAAATCCCTCATGCACTCAGGGGTTGATTGCTTTAGAAGAGGTGCAGAGCTTGCAGAAGGAGGAGATTCTGCAGTCATCCAGTTAAAAGAGCCAGTAATAAATAAAGACCACACCATATATGTGCATTTCCTCTCCGTGGACTTATGGAAACACATCACCTGGAGGAGCAACCCCTTGACCTTGTCTTGTCACAGCACTCTGAGCATGAGACAACGTTCTCAGATTTACAGGGGAGGAGATGCTGCTCCTGGCTGGCCATAGTGTTTCATTTGACCATAATAGGCCTTGTAGTGGTTGAAAAAGTGTGTGCTGGTAATCAAAGTTTCCCTGAGCAGAAAGACAAGATTGACTAAAACCAAGTAGACGGAGAGAGGACTGGAGGGGCGCACAAAGGTTTTGTAAGGTATACAGAAGTACGGTTGTCATGGTGATGACGGGAAACTCTTTTGTGCTTACGAGGCAGAAAAGTGTCTCCCCCTGGGAAACAGATGTGAGGCCAATGAATCTGCTAGTCAAAAGAAATACAGCTAACCTTTTATATCCATAAATTGTAATTTCCCTCAGTGTTACGCTTACTCCCATATCTTCAGCTTATGTTCTGTTCCTTTCTCGCATTTCTAGGTTTACACAGAAGTTTTAATGTTATCTTGTTGCCCTGTTGCCTCATTTCGTGTCAGCACTTTCATCTGCTTTTAAATTAACCCCTAATGACTAACAAAGAGATTCTGAAATTCAAAAAATATAAAAATAAAACTGGACAAATCAAGCTTTTTTGAGCTTGTGTTTCACATGAAATTTAGCATTTCAGAGCAACATGCTGTATGCAAGAATTCTAAGAGCTGGAAAACAAGACCCTCGTTTAGTTTGGTCTGCTATTTTTAACCTTTTGCATTTTTACAGTAGGTTTGCACACGCGTCAGACTTTCCAATACACAACTAACGAATGGGCACTTGCAGTATTTCTGTCACATTCAGACCTCTACTAAGAAACAACAATCCCAAGGTGGTGCACCAACGCACCACAAAGGGGGGATTTCCTGACAGTGGCACAAAGTCGCCCCTGTACCAAAATGGCTGCCTCCTCCTCCTTTCTGCCTCTCGTCGTGCCATGGCAGCAGTAAATATTGATGTCTGGCTGACTGGATAACAGCTCACAGCACTAAAATGTAGCCTGATATTGAACCCTGGTTTGGACTTGAGCCCCTTCTATTAATTTGGCTATTTCAGCATGCATTTACCACATAGCAGTGGGTCTCGCAGCTGTCCCATGCTCTGTCAACTTCCATCTGGCCTTGGAGTTGGAGCTGCAGTATAAGTCAGAATGCAGCCCAGCACTGTAATTTCTCCTCTCAGAATGCAGTTTGTCACCCAGCAGTAATAAGACTAGACCCAACCCAGCAACTCATTCACTTATATACATAAACGTGGCCAAGATGACCTGCTAAATTTCAAACCAAGCATCAGAATCGAAATCCAATAGAACACCTTTTAGATGTTGTGGAAGAAAAGATCCATTTGTTCAAACTGTGAGCTGTTATGTTGGGGATGTGTATTTAACCACAGTTTGTGAAATATCAGCTAAATACTACCTTCTTTTTGACATGCAGAAATTCCTCTGTATTACACAAGACTTTTGAAATTTAGCAAATAAACGTGACTACAGACGAGGCCTAATTTTGTGCTCTTATTCTGAAAGGGGGGAAAGTAATTGGTGATATCATTTGTTTATTTGTTCGGTGTTAAGCTTTAATTCTAATTCTAATGCGTTCAACTTAAAAGTTGTGACTTTTTTTCTTTCAGGAAAGGCTAAAATTTCAGAAATTTGTTGACTTCATTTAAATGAACAGCACTGTAACGTGGAATCAGATTTGGCTGATGAAAGCAAAATGTGCCCGTTCAGCTGACTCTAAAAGGCTGATCATGTATTTCAGACAGGCTTATTGTTTCCAGAGAAAGCTGAGGAGCTCACTTGAAAAGCTGAATTCACGCTGCTGATCTGGCATCAGCACGGGGACAAAACTGGCCAACATAACAACCCTTTTCATTCTCCATTTGTCTGTGCTGTCACGTAAAGCACCGGTACTTCCCCTCAATCAATCTCTCTCACTTGCACACACTCAGTTCGCCCACACCGTCTTCACTATCACCCTCCTTCATCTCCTGCTCTTTCTCTGTGTGTGTGTTTGTGTCTGTCTGTGTGTGTGGGGGTGGACTTTGGTCAAGGTTCATGTGTGAGGCAGTGGGGTGAGAATGGGACCATGTGGGGTCTGGCTGACACTGGCAGTAATACATCCAGAGAGGGTCATCACAAGACAGCAAAGACTTCCTTATTCTACTTTTTCTTTTTCTTCTCCTCTCTGAAGTGTTTCTATCAGATGGGCTCTGAAACGCTGAAACAACGTCATGCAATGCAATAATGAATATGATCACTGTCAGCAGCTGGGACCTCCTCATCCCTCTGTTTCTCGGCTCCCTCCAAAAGAACATGATAAGCGCTTGTTAAAACTCGTGCTTTCTTTCTGTCCAAAGCACATACAGCAGTTGCTTTCATTGCCATGCCACTGTCTTGTGTTTTGTGTATTTTTCCTTCACTATCTTAGTCTGTTTGTTGCAGTATTGTGCTCAGTCACTCCGTGTTCCAGGCTCCCAGGAGGGAAAGTAGACGAAGCTGGGAAGCTTTGATGGGAAAGTGGGCCAGCGCTCTCAGCCCTCCACTGGAGAGCTCCTTAAAAGGCCTGGAGAGATGATGTCGTGGACTCCTTCCTTTTCTCCCCTTGTGTTTTTTTTCCTCCCTCCTGCAGCAGCGGAGAAGCCCGGCAGCAGAGCGAAGGCTTTGGCCAAACTCATCATGCACATGAGTGAAACACACGACACTGATGACTTCACCGAGCTGAAATAAGGCTTCCATCCATCACAAGTCTGGAAAGGCTTGTTATGAAAGATAGGATTTCCCGGAGTGGGAGTTATTCTACCTTGTTGTACTCTGTTTGAACACTTTTTTGCTCTTTCTTTTTCTGTGTTACTAAATATTGTGGAAGTGCTGCAAAGTTCCCTTTATTTTCATGCAAAAGCAAAAATCGGGAGGAAATGATATACCATGAGAACAACGAGAGATGCAGAAGTAGGTTTTTGTAATTGGCTGTTGGTTAAGAATGAAACCTTATATTTAGACACTTTTTGCATACGTCGACTTGAACTGTTGCATCACACCAATCAGAATGCCCCAAAGACATTAAGCAGCAGATGTCTTGTCATGCAGCTGCCGGTCCTTATGTGTTTCAGCAAGCCACAGTAATTTTTTCCATCCTATCCTGTGCACTAGGGTTCAAGAACCACTTCGTGTACACAGTGCGTGGAAGGCAAAAAGCAGATCCCTGTGCCCCCGCTAACCCCTCACAGACCATCATCTCAGAGGCTTTTGCCAGGTGAGCTCGACTGAGACGCATCAGGCACGTGTGGGCGAGCTCTTCACCCTCTCCTCACAAGGCTTTAATCTACAAGCCATCTGCTGTTATCTGGGGAATGTTCTCCACACACTTCATGGACATATATGTACCAGTGCTTTGACGTCTTTGCTATTTTTAGCACCAGCCCGCCACTGGAGGTTGTTATGATGATGTCATGCAGGCTTTCAAAATAGATCGGATTGTTTACCTTGGGTTACACTTCCTGTCTTCTTTTC
The DNA here is from genome assembly GCF_018398535.1 of Haplochromis burtoni. Taxonomy (NCBI): domain Eukaryota; kingdom Metazoa; phylum Chordata; class Actinopteri; order Cichliformes; family Cichlidae; genus Haplochromis; species Haplochromis burtoni. The sequence continues at coordinate 2,314,416 of NW_024582410.1, forward strand.
ATGTCCTGTTTGTTTGTGTCTGTTTATCTGTCCAACTGCTCGTCTTGTTTGCAGGGACTTGTTTTGCCGGTCTTGCGTCTTGAGTTTAATTGTACAGTCTTCTCAAAGCAAAGTTACTTTTTTCTTTTTTTCTTTGTTTTTTTTTTTAGATCAGATCTCCCTTGTTAATGTTAATTCTGTGTAAAATCCTATCTAGACTTCCAAAGAAATTTCGTTTAACGGAGCAGTTAAACATTTAGGGAAATACTCCTATTTGCTTTGCAGTAGGGAGGTCAATGTGAGCTAAAACACAAGATGAGATCACTGATGCCCTCACATTTGTGCAGTAGATATTGCTAATAGTGTCAGCACTCACTTAGCTCCTATGCTCCAGCCAGAAGGGAGTAAGTGTAAATACGTAGCTGGAGCATAGACTGTATATAAAAGACAGATACAGCCATTCTTTCCAAAGACCAGCAGAAGACAACGTTTCCAGTTAGGAAATAAGGAAGAAAGACTCTTCCTCTTACTTTTTTTTTTTTTTTAAATTTGTGCACACACTTTGTGCTAGCTGAAAACAAAGACCTTCTAAGAAAAAATATTTGAAATGCCTTTGAGAACCTTTTTGGCAGTTATTTTACATAAATGAACATTAATTTACAGGAAATGGTCACTGCACCATAAAAACGTGCTAAGCTGCTACAATCAAGCTTTTAAACAGCCCTGGTGGTGTAAGGCACTTTCATGTTGGCTTCACTTTTCAGATCGGAAAGCATATCTCCATCTTTTATTGCCTACTGTCTGTGGTTCTTAAGTGGTCAGTGTATTTCAGCCAGACTTATTGTTTACAGAGAAGGCTGTACTAATGGACACTAGCGAATTCTGTTTTTGTATGTACATTTCTTTTTAACCCTGTTTTTCCCAAATCAAAACTAAGAATAACGTCGCTATGTAGCATTAGCAACAGCTAATGATCTTGTATCTTTTGACGAAATATGGTCGCGATGTGTTGAATCACGGTGGCTACTTTCACCTTTTGCGTGCCTATGAGCTGAAGTTAGCCTAGACCCCAGTCACACAGGGGAAGGGAGACCAGCTGACGACCGTCTTGAGTTGCTAGGTAATCCCTTGCTCGCTATCACTCAGTGAAATCAGTTGCAAACAGGCCAGAAACCACACTGAAATGTGTTTGGTCGCCTAGTTTCCAGCTTGTGTTGCACTCTTCATAGTTTCACTATGGCTTAGCGAGGTTTTTGTGACCAATTCGGCTAACGACAGTAAGTAACCTTCCACAACCACTCACCAACCAGTCAGGGAACACCTATTTTTTCCTAGCGACAAGTGGTTACCAGGGGAGCTGTGATTGGCTCCCCAGAGACTCCTCACAACCAGTCGCAGAAAACTCATTTCTCTCCACTTCCACAGGTTGGGACCACTGACTGGTCCTTGCCTACCATAAAAACCTGTACGCCATTTATCTTCCATAAAACCAAAAGCTGACATTTTTTAATCCCAAAAAGTGAAACTATCCCTTTAATGTTCACTTCAAAGTACGGCTTACTTCAGGTGTCAGGATAAGGAGATCACCTACAGTGAACTGATAAAACCAGGCCGCACTAAAGTATGCTGATCGCATAAGGAAGTTGAATTATCCTGCTCTTTCTCCTTTGCATTTGGTGGATCCCAGTTAAGGAAAGGTGTTACCTAGGTGTTTTGAAGGGGTAACGTTGATTCTAAAAACACCACCACCATCCCCCATTTGCTCTATCCGTTCCGTGCAGTTACGACTAGATCGAGGCAGTCGAAAATACCACATGTGGTAAAAAGCATCAATCGTCACCTTGTCAGTTGCAGCACAGGCACACCTTGTGTGCGAGGCCCACGCCTAACAGATAACACAGCAGAATCGAACACTACAGAAGGTCACCATGATTGAAATGACACAGTTTCTATCAGCACAGTGCTCAGTGTATCCTGGACCTTGTACACAGCGTTCAAAATGCCTTAAATTTACATTCCTCTGGCTGCACTCTGGACTTGGGAGACTGGGACTGTGAATATTAGCACTAAAACTGCCTTAACCCAATTTATAGCTCACTCTAAATTTAAACTACTTCACAGAGAGCATTTCAATCATCCGGCTCCTGCCGCTGCATCAAAAACTAAAGCCTGCCTGTATTTGCATGGTACGTAGAGGAAAACTCTCAGGGGACTTAAAATTAGATAATCTGTTCTCAAAAAAAATGTCTGATTTCTTCTTTCGCTGCTTTATTCATGAAGAAATCTTTTTTGCTGTGTTGCTGATCACATGTGGTATTTTTTAAACTTGCCTCTTATGAGCAATAACTGATTGCACCAGCAGCTGAGCTAAAATGACAAATGCTTATCATATTTTTCTCTCCTGCAAGCTTTATTCTAGTGCCTGCAGGATGCTGCAGAACTTGGTGCTGATAATACTGTCAAATGGCTGCATAGAGGGTAATAATCATATGTGGGTGGCTTCACTGCAGCTGAGTAGCACAAGTAATACTTATCTATTTTGGGCTTCTGCTTGAGGGCTTCCTTTGTGAAGTGTGTGGATGGAGCATAAGTGAACATCATTTCTGTATAACAGGGGTGAGTTAAAAGCTGGATTTTCAGGCCGGACATATTTCTGGGCTTTAAATCATAATTATTAGATCCATTGTCTTGATTTAAAGGCCTTTACATTATGTCTCAAGTGCAGTTTTATTCTTTGGCTGAAACATTCTGAGCAGAGGAATACCATGTTTATGTTATACTGGCCGAGTTAGATGACATTTCCAAAGTTAATTCCCTTGAAACAGCCTTTTGTCTGTGACAAATGAGACGATCTGTGACCTTTGACCTCGGAGAATGCACTCACTGGCCTTGCAAACCCTGACTGTCCACAGGGGTTGAGCTTAGTTCTCAGCGTGTAAGTGATATTTAAACCTGATAGGGCAGAGGCTTTAAAAGACTGAACGCAGCTCTCTTTTTCCGCTCATCCTGCTTCTCATCGAGGTGAATGGAAATAATGAGGGCGGTGGGTTGCTTCACAGCCTAAATCAAGAACTATACAACAGGATAACTAAAGCCCTAAAATAACTTAGTACTCCCATTGGACATAGGAACCCTTGAAGTCCTTGAAGTCATATGTAAAAGAAATAGAAACGTTAGTCTAAAGATACTTGCAAAAAAAAAAAGTTCTCTTCCTGGATTCAAACCTGCTCATCAGCCTTCCTGTTTGGAGTTTGTAGCCTTGGTTCATACGTAATTCTTATAATTATGTTGTATAATGTCTGTGAAGGTTCTCAGTCATTCAGGTCATTGTAGTCTGAGGAGCTTGAAAAGAAAAGCGTCTGGACTTCTTTAAGTTGCTTGAAGACCTTTCACCTCTCATTCGAGAAGCTTCATCAGTTCTAAGGTCAAATGGTGGAGAGTCCCAGATTTAGACTGTTGCATGATCATATCATGTCGAAATGGACGAAACACAGCTTCTTAGGTCTTGGAAGATGCAGCAGGCTACTAAACAGTAAAACAGTATAAATATCTAGAATAAATACTAAAAATATATAAAAACGAAGTACTAAAATATAAATATGGATCTTAATGAATGTACAATATTGCAAAACAATGCACAACTGTCCTATGCAAGTGTATACGAACTATAACCATAGTTTTCTGTTCTTAGCTTACAGGAGCAGGACCAAGTTTTGCTGCCAGAGTCCATTTACTTCAAGGCTCAGTGTTCTGTGTATTCAGAGATGCTCTTCACCTTAGTTGTGACATGTGGTTATTTGATTTAACTTTGCCTTCCTATCGGCTTCCTATGTCCTATCTCTCAGAAGCCGTCTGGACAGATAAGTGCCACGCACTACAAACTAGGCTGCAGCCACCCTGGTGTTCAGTGATAACTGAACATTCAAAAAAGAATGCTAGCATCTTAAGCCAGATATTTGTCTCTGAAGGTGGTAGTTGAAGACCTGTAAAGACCTGTAGCTGAAATGAGAGTCAGTTGGATACAAACACAGATGTAAATGAATGCCAGTGTTTCATATTTACAAGAAGTGTCAGTGGGCTTGGTAACTGTTTGCTGACTGTTAGCTTTCTAAAGCTGTGTCATTGTCAACTAAAGCAACTTACACAAGAAATATAACCTAACTTTAAAGACTTTTTCAGACACTAAAGAGTCTGAAATCTGTTTTAACTGCTTCATGTGACTAATTTCAACTGCTGATGTCTCACTTTAGCTTGGCACGCTGTCGAGCCTGACTCTGATCTCTTTCCTTGGAATTACTTCAGGAAAGAACCTCATCATGGCTAGATATGTGTGGGCATATGAGGGTTGTTATGAAAGACTTAGACTCCTTTAATACAGCTGTTGTTTGGCCTTTTTTTAAACCCTGCAGTTTGTTTCTTTACATCCTCCTCCAGATTTATCTGAATAAAGATGTAAAACATCTTCATCTTGCCGAACCATGATATGATATTTATTTCTGACAAGAGAAATTGATGGTCTCTTTTTTCCATGGTTTGCTTGGCTGGAATGATTCAAAGTAGCTTTTAGTACAAACCCATTACAGGCTTCACCACAGCTCCAGATTTTGGCCTATTATTAGCCTCTTTTCTCCAGGAAACAAGGTCACTCAAATAGCCTTGTCTTATTAGGCTGCCACTACTCATTTGGCCTTAAAGAGACATGCATTTCAGAATTACATGTGTATTCATCACACACTAAATCCACTATTCATTTGCACATGTCTGACCTAATGCAGTCTCCCTACGCTAGTTATCACAATCAAACACCCATTGTTATCATGCCAGTATAATGGTGTGGGACTGAAAGAGTGCAATCAAGTGATGTTCTGGCTGTATAGCCCCTGCTAAGTGAAAGCGACTGCCCTATTTCTGTCCAGGGTTAGTGCTCAGCTGTCGTCTGCGAGTAGATCACCTCATATACTCTCCCCAGCCCTGTACTACAATGCCCTGTACCGCAGTTTGGGGTCCAGGATGCATGTGGATGTTATTAGAGGCCATTGAAACTACAGGTGATAGCTCTCACAGTGCACTGGATCTGTGTGGCAAAAACTCTTAAGACGGCATAGAGAAGCTGCAACAAACTACTATGTACATTTCCATCTTGAGCCAGAATTGGAAATCATTAACCTTGAAGTGACTGAGTGAGGTCATCCATCACCCCAGCTGTATATGTTTATGCATGGAAGTGATTTTTTTTAAATCAGAAATTAAAAAAAATAATTATTATATATATATATATATATTATATATATATATATATATATATATATATATATATACTAAATGTCTTACTAAATGTGAAAAAAATGCACTAGAAAACTTTATATTATGTGTAATAGGCCAAGAAACAATGTAGAGTCATCTGAAAAAGAACATTTTCATAGACTCTAGGCTTTGACTGAGCTTACAACACATTTTTGGTTTTGTTTTCTTAATTTTCAGCCATCTTGTTGGAGGTTTGCTGCTCTGCTTGCAATCCCAACGTTGCCCAAGCTAACAGATGGCCCCACATTTGACTCTAGAACTCCTCGGTGTATAATGGTACACAGAGGAGTTCATGGTCGACTACAAGGTGCCCAGTTCCTATGAGGTGTTTGTGCCGATGTGCTGTGTTTGGTCTTTGGCACGCAGGTCACTGCACTCCGGTCTCGTCTGTTCAAAAGACATTATTCCAGAAGTCTTGTGGTTTCTTTCAGATACAACTTTGTAAACGTAAGTCGTGTTGCTATTTTCATTTTAGAGAGAAGAGGCTTTCTCTTGGCAATGCATCCAAACAAGCCAAACTTGTTCAGTCTTTTTCTAATTGTAATGTCATGAACTTTTCCTGTTGAATGCTAACTGAGGTCTATAGAATGTGATATGTAGCTCTTGGATTTTTTTGTAGTTTCTTTTTGCATTGCCTGGCTTTGGGGGGGATTTGCAGGGATGTCCACTTCTGGGAATATTATGCTATTCTGATAACACACACCTTAATGCTCCAGACTTGGCGCAAACTGTCAAAACCTCTGCTTTTATTGAGTTAGCCACGCTTGCTGATGTTCAGTTGATCAAGTGCATTTGGCTAGCAGCACCAGGCTGCTCCTCTTAATTAAGGGTATAACACAAACAAGCAGCATTGACAGCTGAGTATAAGGTCACACCATCTGACCACTGGCCAGTTACAGTCGCTGTAACAAGACAGTTACTGTCTTTATGAGAATGGTTTGAAATAATATGCACTCCCCCCCCGCCCTGTGACCCCACCTGCCTGTCACTCATCTGCCTTTTCTCTCACTTCGTTTTGCTGCCAGTTGCTTTCTGTTCATCCACTTCACTGTCTGACATGACTGGCCTTGAACTGAGCATGTGATCTCATTTTGCTCTGCCTGTAAATACTCTGACAGTTGAAGCCCCCACTGTGACATTGGATGGGAAGGTGAAGTTCTCCACATAGCTGACTTGCAGTAAAGTGTAGACCTGATCATCAGGGGTGCTGGGTCAGGTCCAGTCGTTGCCTAAAAACTTTTCAAAGAAAACTATTTTTGGATTTCAATATAATCAGACCTTTCATTGTCCACTGAGCTCGGCACTCTCTCCTTATTCCACAGGTTAGGACAAGCTTTTTCATCCACCGGTGACTAATTGCATCTGAAGAGCTGAGCAAGCACTATCAGTCTTCCTCAACATCATATTTTAGGCGTCTTAGGATAACATCAAAGCATGACTGTTTCTATCTACTCGGTAAAGCTGCTGTCTTCCCACAAGTTGGGAAAGGAGATGAGTGTGTTAGTATTGCAGGCGCCAACAACATGCTCTGGGTGACATACGAGCATATGAGCATTATGTCTGGCTTTTCTCAGATGGGGCTGAGATGTCCGCACTTCACCAGACACCACTCAGTGAGTGCTGCTTGTCTAGGTCACTTGCACTGACATGCTGGTAGATATGACTGGTTACAGTTACTCTATGTGCAATAAAAAGAAACAGGATTTTCCATGTCTAATCTCATTAACTTATTCATTTATCAGTCACTTCTAGTCTGAACTGACACCAGTGACAAGTGGTCTTATTTTAAGTTTCTTATTACAGTTCAGTTTCCAGAAAACAATTTACTGCCACCAGCTCATTTAAAATATCTGGGACTGTGAGGAATCATCTCTTTTGTTAGCAACACTTTGCAAGCCGTTGGAAACCGAGGCAACCAAATGATGTAAGTAGCGTTAAAAGTAAAATGTTTTCCTTTTCTTCCTTGAAGTAAGAGTTCTGGGCCGTCTCCATCATATTTTTCACTTCATAATGTGCTAAATGTTTTCAGTTAGTAACAGGTTAGAGCACCGGGCGGGTCACTTTAGCACCCAGAATCTGATTATGGCACCTGACTGTTGTAAGGCATGCAGGATGTGGTTAGGCATTGTTTTGCTAGGTGTGGCCTTTTCTGAGAAAGAAGTCTGAATACTGATCAAAAATCTTTCAGTATTAATGAGGTCTTCACAGATGTACTATGCACGCTAATGTATCTTCACATGCTATCATGGATGCTTGCACTAAAGTGAGCATATATTTAAAAAGAAAAGAAAAAAAAAGAAAAGAAACATTTGGCCTGAAATGTAAACACAAAATATCAAATAGAAGTTCACCAGAGGAAAACAAGTTTAGTTTAAGGAATAGATAGCATTGTGCTTTCTTACTAACTGTATCATAGCTTTCTGCTACAGCTAGCAGCAGATTAGCTTTAGCATAGAAAAAAATTCATCAGACATCGTGGGAACTAGGGACTAGGACACATAACAAATAACACATATTACATTTTCTTGCAAGCACCTCTAAGGCCTGATAGAGGCACAGCTACTGCTGGTTGTTTCTTTGTTTTCTTTCTGTCTTTATGTTAAGCTAAGCCAACGAGGTGCTGGCTAACCTGGAATATACTCCATTACAGACACACACAGATAGCAAAAGACCTGATGGTCAAGCAGTCATTCCTGTTATACTTATTTGAAATCCACTTATGCGGCTTCATAATGTTTGATCTTGGACTGAGACACAAATCAGTCAGGAAGTGTATCTGGTATAAAAATCTGCCAAATCAAAACATGCAGACCTATTTGCCCTAGCAACCCCTTGTGAATAAGGGAGCAGCCAAAGTCCACTTGAAGTCTGCTGCCTGGGGCACAAACATAGCTGGTGCATTGTAATGTAAATTCTTGCACAGTTATAAAAAAACAGACAGGCAGGCAGAGATCCGTACATAATCTTGCAACAATTATTTCTTTGGTTGTGAATTCTTCCTAAACCATCAGGAGTTGAACTACCTTAGCTGTATCAGATATTATGACACAATCACATTGCCTAGAAGTCAACAAGCATTTACGCACCCCAGTGCATAAATTTTCATTTTAATTTCACAGCCAGCAGCAAAAACAGGCCAAACAATTATGTAGCATGAGCGCATACTTGTACATGTAAATTTAGCAGCCTGAGAGAAAGACTCAAATCAATCTTCTCCATAAATTTTTGTGTTTGTGTGTTTATATGAGCATGTTGCTCTAGTGTACATGGGAATTATTATAGGAACTGTAGGAACCTTTAGAATACCGTATGGCTGACATCAGGCTGGATAACATCCAACGCAGCCTGTCCAGTAACATATAAATACATACACACTTAAAGAGGCACACGCTCAGGTAAACAACCCTCGTCAACCTCTCCAGCTGTCTTTCCAGGACACTTGACTTGCACACCTCATCTGTTTCCACAAACCACAAACGGTTCACAGCGGAAATACTCAGTTAAAGCGGTAAACAAGCGCTTCCTCTTAGGGATAAGTCATAGATGCAGAGGGCCCTGACGCTGGTGTCGTGATGCTTGGAACACGCCTACACTGACACAACTTTGAGGTCCGTCGCCGGGTTTTAATCATGCACGTCTCAGTGGCCAGAGACAAACAGTGAGAGTGCACCATTGTAATTTTGTGGCATCAATACACTTGAATCACTCCCAGACAGTTTTATCCCCTCAAGGAGCAGAAACAGAAGCAAACAGTCATAGGAGATCAAAGTGAAGAGTAATGAAAGACAAGAGTTTGCCTGGCAAATATACAATGAGACAGCCCTTTTAGTCACATCTGCATGTGAAAGGTAATGCTGACAAATGATTTTTGTCTCAATAAAGGATTTACGACTCCTCTCACATCCCATTAATTATGATCAGCCGACACTGTGGCAAAAGTCATTTTACTGTTAGTCAATAAGCGCTCTGTGTCACTGGCATTACTGACATAAATACAGCTGCTGGGAGGGAGGGGGTATAGTAGGATACATAAACAGGATGCATTCAAGATATTTAGTGGTGTTAAGTGAAGGATGTGGATATACATTGAACAGTTTCCAGGCCTTCAGCGCGACATGGGGCCCCCTAACAGTGTAGCTGACGCTGTAGACTTTAAGTAGACTGTAAAAAAAAGAGACTAATGGCAAGAACATCCCTGAACGACCGACACTGGCTACAGCGAAGAGCTATCAAAGCAGCACAAAAGAGGAATCCTATTATTATTTCATCAGTTTCACACATTACATACACATTTTCAGTTCACAACACTCATTAAATACATTTCCCTACATTGAAAAAAGAAAAAAAAAAGTAGACTGTAGCGGTCAGATGCATGGCACTTATAAGAAGTTCAAATCAATTGATGCTTTTCCATTGTTTTGGTTTCAATACAAATTTAAACATGTTTGGCAAGACAAGCACAACCAAACCTACATCCATTTTGGTCGTAGTAGTAAGTAGTAGCTGGAACCTAGCCCAGCTGTCATGGGTACACCCTGGACAGATTGCCAGTCTATCACAGGGCTAACATAGACACAGGATGCCATCCACACCTATGACCAACTTAGAAATGCCAGTTAAGCTAACATGTATGTTTCTGACTGTGGGGGAACCTGGAGAACATGCGGACTCCACCCCGTCACATATTCAGAGCCTGGTGTTCATATGTTGACAGGGACTGGAAAAATTAATCTTACGAAACAATCTTTTCAAGCAACTGAACCAAAACCTCCAAGTAAGCACATTTTTTTGCTGTTTGTGCTGTCTGGAGCTCATAAACTCGCTGATGTATCACACAGATACACAAACACCTACACACAAGACTCTTATTACATTCAGAGCTGGAAGTGACCCACAGCGCTCGCCTTGTTCTGTCAGTCACTGTGAGGTCGGCTTTCCCTGCCAAACAGCAGCTTGCACATCACTTTCCCTGCAACCCTCCTGGTATCAGCAGACTGAAGCCAGTGGCCAGCAACTTCCTGACGCTGACGCTGTTGGTGTTCCATATCGCTCTGACTCATTAGAACCGTGCAGATTTCCCATGACATTTGTGTAACAGCTGAGCTGAGTGTCTTGTAAGTCCGGTTTACTGTGCTTTTAGGCAGTAAATGCTTCTGAAATGAAATAATATTGGGTTTACGTGTACACACTCCACACAATGGCTCACGGTGGCAGTTGTATAAATGTTTTGGTTCATGATTTTGCTTGAACAGATTGTTATTCAGGATGTCAACTTCAAGTTCAGTTGGAGGGGGGCACCTAATTACGCACAGAGATTATCTTTCTTATTTTTAATGTCTTTAAACAAAAAAAAAACATCATTAAGTGACACCTTGCTGTAAAGAAAACAAGAGCGACTGCATGCTTCATACCTACAACTTGATGGCAACACCGCACCCCCTGCTGAGTACACATGAATGTCTGCCAATAATAACACATGAGGGTGCCAAAAAAAACCAAACAAAATAAAAATCACATGCACTTTATGTACCACCCTGTTTTCACTCCAGATTGAACTGGACCACCCTGGTGCTTAAGTCTACTAACACTTCAAGTGTTCCCCATCAAATCATTGCAGGTACTCTGTAATAAGACGGCTTCCATTTCCCTTTGGGGAGCGATGTCTTTTTTATGACATGGAAACTAAACGCGTTACATCGTTGGAAAAGCCGTTTCGCGAATCTGGGTGGAAGAAAGGGGGAAATACCGCCAAATGAGAGTTTGTTTAGTTAGCATGACAAAATTCCTTCCACTTCCTGAAATGAAAATAGCCACGTCTGTAAAAGTTCATTTGAACCACAACGTTGATAATGAAGCATTAAAAAAAAAGATCTTTGTACACAAATACATAAACTGAAGAGAGTCACAGTGTGACAGAAAGAAAAAAGTAATTAAAACTGTTTTTAAAACAGGGTAAAGGTCTTTGGCAGAGGAAAATACATATGAAGATGGAAAATGTTGTAAATCGATCCATTAAAAAATAAAGTGCAGAAGCATATGGGGAGCTGGATGGAGCACAGGAAAAACTCTGAGTCGGTGTAGGTAGCAGATTTACAGGGTGGCATATAGTGGGACATATAAGTGAGTGAGTGCATCTAAATGCATGCATTTGGCTGCCTTGATTCAACGACATGATTTTCCTGTGTTTTTCCTTACTTTCCCAATTTCAAAATGTCTTTCAAAAATACGAGAATAAAGTACCTTTATTGTACCACTTATACGCTAAAGGGCACAAATGCTTTCCACTGGGACACTACTCTCTGTTCCAGTTATATAATACTAAGGCAAGTTCCTTATCCAGCAGGGTAATTGCTGGGAGTATGTTACATTTTTTTTCCTTATGTTATTATTAGTAGTAGTAGTAAGCTGCTAATATATTAATATTATACTGTAATATTATAGATAAGGCTTCCCAGCAGTATATAATTACCAGCTATCAAGAGATTTTGTGTCAGCCAAATGTTATTACCACAGTTGCACAAAGAGGTAATAAATGAATGAACTGACTATATCAGTATACATACAGAAGTGATGATATTTTACATGATGTACAGATAACTGCAGATAAGAAAAGTGTGCCTTAAATCTTTCCACGCCCCTGGGATGGCTTTGGCACCAAATGTTTTGAAAGAACCACCCAGAAGAAAGGGGAAACACCTCCACCGAGACAGTCTGTTTAATTAGAACAATAAAATCATTTTACTTCCTGAAATAAAATAAAAAAACACATGACTTTGTACAATTGATGGTTCGTTTGAGTTGCCGCTGATTGTAAGACAACATGAAAAGACTCAATCAACACTAATTCAGCACAAATACAGGACAAAAATAAATAACAGACCCAAGACTCTGCTATAACTTCATAGTGATGCTACTAGAATACAATGTATTTATGATATTCTTTAATTTTCATGCAACAGTCTCCATTAGGTCCGGGTATTTTGTAGCCACAGGGCAATGTCGTTACATTGTCACCGATTGGCAATGTTAAAAATGACAACTAAAATGCCATTTGCCCTCTCCATTATTGATAGATTTTGGGGGTTCAGGCCTGCCTAAAAATGTGAATTGAGCCCTCTGAGCTGATACACTTCTGCAACCATTATTTAAATCAAGTCAGAAAGTTCGGTAACAAAAAAGTAAACACCCATGATGCCATAAAGCCGCAATGTAAGTTATTGCAGCACAAGCTGAAGTTAATAATTTGGTTAGCTGTAGTTTAGCGCTTCTGCCGCAATAGCAGTAACCAGCAGTGATGGAGAAGGGCACTGACGTTGGAACACATGGCTCTGTGGAGGTTACAGTTTGGAAAGTACCTTGTATGTCTTTTTGGAGCTAAAAAGAGGTCATTCATCTGGTTGTGCAACTACTCTATATGGACACATGTACTGGGCCACACCTCTTTTGAATTCAGATGTGCTCAGTCCCATTGCCACAGGTGTATAAAGCAATTCTGACTGCTTTTACGACATTTGTGCAAGAACAGGTCATTGCAAAGATTTACTGAATTTTGTGTGATCAAGTATAAGTCATATCAGTGAAAAGTTACAACTGCAGTGGCGCATAGTGCAGAGTTGCATACCTCCTGTGGCATTAATGTTAGCACAATGTGCACCAAGAAATTCATGGTATTCATAGGTTTCCAAGGATAGGCAGTTCCTGAAAGTGTAATGTGTAGGTGGCCAAGAACTTTTGCTTTCTTGTGTGGCAAAAACTAAAACTAATTAAATTCATCTGACATTAAATATTTAAATATATATTATGTATTTAAAGGAGAACTGATGGTATTTCAGATGAGATACGTGCTCTTTCCTGAGTATGAGAAGACAGGTGTGCCTGAAAGTTTTGGCTCACCTTGTGAAGTACCTTTAGTACAAAATGCTTTAAAAGAACCATCCACAAGAAGTGGAAAACATCTGCAAAGAGTATGTTTGTTTAGATAGCATAATAAAATCCTTTCTGCTTCCTCAAATGAAAAGAAAGGGTGACGTCTGTAAATCACAAGTTAATTGATATGATTGCTAGTTATAATACAACATTAAAAAAGACAGGACACACTGGAGAGATTATGTCTTATGTCTATGATGTATTGACAAAAGCAAGATGTTGTGGGTGCATGTGCCACCCCACTGAAAGAATCCTGGAAACTCCCTGTTTCAGACCTCCTTTTCCTTTCCTTCACCAATGGCACGAAGAAGGTGGGAAGATTTGGTAGTTCTTACAGATAACACTGTTTTCTGCTGCAGGTACATTCACTGACATATGGTTTTAAGTTACTTCTGTGTTCCCAGCTATATCACAGCAAACAATAGCCTAGAGGTGGTCAAAAAGTATTAGCTACTACACCTTAGAGAGCCTCTCTTTGAAACTTCTTGACACCCCGCAAAAGGTTATGCAATATTTTTAAGTAATTTTGTCTTATTTGGTGTGCACAGTCTATAAGGATTACCCTGCTTGCTCGCTCACTCACTCTGTCTTATAATCTGCTGATGATGACGTTATGCTGCAGTTCCTGGGCTTCAGTTCTCGCGAGGTTACGGGAATCCAGACGCGCTCTCTCTCTCTCTCTCTCTCTCAGTTCCCCCTCCTCCCCAGCCCTCCCTTCCCACGCCCCACTGCGCTGTGGGATAGTGGCACTATAAAGTATATCCTCTCTCGGCGAAAGATAAGAAGCCCGAGACAGGAGGGGGATGAAGATGGCGGACGCCAAGCAGAAGCGGAATGAACAGTTAAAGCGATGGCTTGGCTCGGAAACGGACCAGGAGCCTCCTGTTTTGAAAAAGAAAAAGACGAAGGTGAAGTTCGATGATGGCGCCGTGTTTCTGGCCGCCTGTTCGAGCGGCGATACCGAGGAGGTGCTCCGAATGCTTGACCGGGGCGCTGACATCAACTACGCCAATGTAGACGGTCTCACCGCCCTCCACCAGGTTTGTGTTAGCTCGCCGTGTGTGTTTATGTCAGCAGCCGGTACCATTAGACATAAATATCGACTGGCTGCTAGCAAAAGCTTACCCTGGTACACCTGTCAAATGGAAGCCATTCTCATCCCGTTGTTTACCTACCTAGCATACTCGTCCTTCTCGACGCAGAGAAGGGATGAATCCGTTGGCTTCCTCCTGAGGCTGTTTAACTGGTAAACCGCGCTAACTATGCATACACTTGTCTGAGTATAAGTGGCAAGAAGCAGCAGAGTCAAACACCTAATTTACAGGGCTAATTCTACTTTATGCCTCCATAAACTAGCCTGAGTCTGTAGGTGCAGTCTAATTGCAGTACTGCTGCATTTTTCGGGTTGAAACATTGGCTCGGTTTTATGTTGTAAATACAATCAAGCCAGACAAGTGTCTGTGTGGTCAATTGATTATTGTCGGATCCTATTTAGTGTGTTTGGAGCTTAATATAAATGGTGTTCGTGCAGAATGAACCCAGCAATAGATGGCTGCTACCTGGTTAGCAGTAAAAGTCGTTTTGTTGATAAACCCTCCTCTTTGACTGTGGCTACTCTCTGGAGAGGAAGCAGAAGCTACCTTGCTAACTAGCTTTAGATACAACGTCATTCAGATACAGGCTAATGTTACGATTGCGAAACAATGTTTGCTTGTCACTCTGACTTAAAAAATGCAGTCCCTCATTAATAGTGGGCATATTAGTTTAATTGCCAGGAAAGAATGAATGGTAACAGCGCAGTATTAGCCCAGCGGAGTGTCTGCTAACGTACTTTAGCATGCTAAGATAAATGTCGTTAGCTGTGTGGGGCTTTAGCTGAAGTTAATTCATTCATTAACTGACCTGAGAAACGGCGTCAGTGGTAAATTATGGGCCTCATAATTTTATGCTGTTTTGTGTATAGTTAATCGGAAACGCCTGTGTCGTTAGCGCTTTTGCTACACCGGGATGTTAACCGTGCCAAGCTAGTCATTTGCCCGCTAACTGGGGTAGCTACTTTCACTAGCATCTGTACTTCCACAGCCGATAAACTGAAAATGGCACCTCATCTTGATGGGTTTTAGGCGGTGTGAGGTAGTTTCAGTCCAAATGGGGTTTAAAGCCTGATTTAAAAGCTTTATAAACCACCATGGATCCAGTGATGGAAGTAGGTTGCTTGTTGGTGCAGTAAGCTTACTGAAAGTTGTGACCAGGTTAAGTCCAGTGAGGTGTGCAAAAGCTAGACTAGAATTAAAACGTAAATAACAAAGAACCTGGTGTGTAATTTATGAATTTGTTTCTGTTGCTTCAGAGGTAGCTTTTACCATTAAACAAGTACATTTATTTTAATTTATTTTGTGCTTATTGGATCAAGTGATTACGGGTATACTGTTAGCTTTTACAGTGACACTTTTATAAAGATATCTTGCTTATTTTGTACCAAGAACATTGTAGTTAAGTGTTTTACTTTTTGGTGGAAATAAGCAGGGTGAACGGTTTGGGGGATTTCCCCTTTCTGACTGCATGTTTCTGCCTCTGATAAATAATTTTTCATTCCCACTGGAAAATAAACTTTTATCCCCCCCCCCCCAGGATTTTTGCAGTGTCTTGAAACAGTCAACAGTGCAAACATCAGTCCAATCAGAAACTGATCTCACTTTCAGTGCTTGTGAGGCTGCTGGGGTGAGATGATCAGGATCTGTTCCATTCCAGCTTTTCATTAAGCCAAACTGTAACGCTGGATCTCTGGATCCAGAGAGTTGCAGAAAACATCAGAAATATTGTGTGCTAACCAGTTGCCTCTGTGTTGACATCAGAGTTCTCTCCAAAGGTGATTTGTGCAGCTTCTTCTTTCTTCTTGTTGAGTTGCGGCTCTGCACCAGGACTGTTCTCTGCAACATCCTGCAGTCGTTTGTCGCCTTTTGCGTGATGGCGCAACTGCTGTGATAGGCTAATGGAGAGGGGCAGAAGTATTTGGTTTAAAAAGATCAACCTTAACCTGACCTTCGTTCACAAGTTAGAACATGCTGTTGAACATATTACAGAGTCAGATAATTTCCACATGTTTATTAACACTCAAACTGGGAAGTCTGCTGCTGATCTCAGAAAATGAAGTCTCCTTCTTCCCTTTACAGCGACTTTATAGATTCAGGTAAAAGAGGGTGATGTGTTTTACATGATGAGCCACAGGGAAGCAGAAAAACTCTGTCATCAAAGCAGACCATTTCTCTTTGATTTGTAATGTACCATAGTGGAGTATTTATTTATCCAATTTATTTTTTTTAATTGACAGCATTTTGTGCTGTTTACATTTCGGGTTATTTCATATTAAACATTGAAGCTATGTAGCTAACATCCTCTGAAGAGGGAAACTGTGGTTGCCCCTCTATATTTTTTATTTTTCTCTCTCTACGTATTGCATCCTGGAGTATTTTAATTTGAAGAAATAAAGGATAATGCTAGTGGAAACGAGCATTTGTTTATCTTGTTTGCACTAGCGTGGATAGTGTTTACATGATGTAAGGATTTACAAAAATATTCACATTAAATGTTTTATACTTGCATAGATCTCCTGTGATGTCACTTCATTACTCATGTCCACATGTCTCGTCTTAGTAATTATGAGCACTGCTTTATGCACCACCTTGCTCCCATGGTGTGTTTGTTCTCCAAGACTTAGGCCACTGCACAGATTAAAAGTTTTAAAAGCAGGTTTTAAGGCATGGGTCATCAGCTTTATCTGTATGTGAGTCATGCACGTTGTTTTTTTTTTTTTTTGTTTGTTTTTTTTGTTTGTTTTTTTTTACATTAATTAATCCTGCTGGTAAATTGACCTTTCTTCAAGCTCGTAGTCTGCTTTAATGAAATCTGGAATTAGCATGAACCCCTCAATGCAAACTCATTGGGTGGAAATGTTGCCTTTTTTTGGGCTGATGTCCAGAGATGAACTTGAGTGAGGAAAGAATTTGAAGTGCGGCTCTCCGGACATAACCATCTCTGGAGACGAGGTGTGTGTGTGTGTGTGTGTGTGTGTGTTAGTGTGTTAAAGGCCATGTGATCTCTAGGTTTGGTGTTTTACCAAGGAGCTGAGGAGGGGTGATGGAGGGATTTGTGATTAAAGGGCGAATCCCAGGTTAAACTGCTGTTAAGTTTCTTAAAGATGAGCTGAACAGTCAGTCGCCTCTTTTGTCTTAATGTCTTTGTGTGGGTTTTCTTGTTACATTTTAGATGGACCAAAAAAAAAATCCCTCCAGATAGAGCTGGGCGATATGAGATTTTTTCATATCACGATATGTTTTTTTCATTTCAGGCGATAACGATATCTATCACGATATAAGCCAAATAACTATATTTGTAAGATTTAAATGTGCCGTTGCTCACAAGTAAAATGTGAAATAATCAGCAGCTTGTTTTTATTTAAATATTTATTTCCCATAATAAGTTCAACAGGGTAGATGTACTTAAGGAACATGAGACTTTTTCAGATAAATAAAGGCAAATATTGCAAACTACACAAAAGGCAGCCGCTAAAGCGTTTAAGTTTCAAAATAGAACAAACGAAACAGACTAAATTGTCAATTCCACTTAGAAACAAAATATTAATTCTAAAAATAAATCTTAGTTTGTTTTACAGAAGAACAGACAAAACTGACTAACTTTTGTCAATATCAAATAAACTGAGAACTAAAAGGAAATTCTCAATCTCTCCTTGTTGTATAGCTGAGCTTTTCAAACAGTTTTAACAGTTACTTTAGTCTGACAAAAGCCGAATGACGAATTAGCGCTTCCAGTCAGAGACTGAGGCTACGTCCACACGTACACGGGTATTTTTGAAAACGGAGATTTTCCGTTTTCGTTTTAAAAAATAATCCCGTCCACACATAAAGGCAGAAATGAAGGAAAACGCTGCTATGAACATGCCAAAGCAGCAGGTGGCGCTAGATTCCTAACCGTGCAGAAATGTTGGCCAATCAGAAGTCTAGAAGCCTCGGTGGGAAAAAGTAAACAAAGCTGGGGCATAGAAGCAGAACCGAGTCGTATGTGTGGAGGGACAGTAACTGTGTGTATATGTAAGCATTTAAACACTGCAGAGAGTAGAATTAACAGTATTGTAGAAATTCATTTCACCGAAACAATAACGTGGCGCACAGTGTGACGCATGCACCAGTTTATTGTATTTCCAGACTTGCTTTCGGCACAATTTACAGTGCACGCTACTCTGTTTTTTGTCAGACTTGAAATAGCCGAAATACCTTCACACTACGGAACTTCTATGGCTCTTCCGTTCGACAATCTCTCCGGCTTGGAACCATCATCTGTTCTCTTCGGTCCTTCGGTCACGCTCGGTTGATTTTTCTAGTCGGCACACTCATTTCCTCCATTACGCTCGGCTGGCTGCTTCCCAAACAAACACACATGTGCGGCTTGGCACTTGTGCTGTACGTAACAAGTCACGGACGTGACGCTGCGGCTGTGATTGGTTCGGCTCTGCGCTACTTAATTTGGATTGGCTGCTTTTTTTTTTTTTTTTTTTTTTTTTTTTTTTTTTTTAAGAGGACAAGAGCGGCGAGGTCTATCGCGATAGCTTAATTTCTCTATCGAGTAAAAGTTATATCGCGATACATATCGTTATCGTTCTATCGCCTAGCTCTACCTCCAGATAATAGCTATCCTCGTGAATGAATGACCTCTCTCTTTGTTATGAAATGTGCCATGTTGCTGCATGAGGACTTGATCACTGGTGACCGGTGCAGGTTTATAAATACCACCACAGCCAACACAAGTTCTCCTAACTGGGTTTCAGTAGATGATACTAAGTTTGGGTATGACTCAGTCTGTAGCTTTGCTTTGTAGTTCAGCTCTAGTATAATCTCACGTTTAGGCAGGAGGTTGTCTCTGTGAGTCATGAACCTTGTGTTTCTTTAAAAATGACCTGTTGCTGATGAACCTGTAAACACGTCAATGTCTTTTTGCAGACCTCTTAAGGTGATGCTTGACCAGTGATGATGATGATCAATGATGTCACTATGACTGTGTACAAGCAAGAGCATCAAGGTGAAAAGTCACACTGTTGCCAGGCTCAGTCCAAAGGACTTTGAAGTTCAGTTGCAACACAAACATAAGGACCAACGTCACATATTTTCTTCTCACAAACCTCAAATATGCACATTTTGCAAGATTTAAAAATATTTACGCAACTCTTATTGCGATTACCATGCCGGACAAAGCGATATACCACCTCATGCAGATGTAAACAAATGGAGACTTTGTTGCATCAGCTTGCTGGGGTGTTGGCAATGCTTTGCACTGGAAAACAAAACAAAAATAAGAAGCTTGACTGAATCTGAGAAAATGGTTGGTGAGACAAGACCAGCATGGGTTGTTGTTCTTCAGTGAGAACTCGGTAGTATTTCTAACTACTAGTGTTCTAGATAATATTAGCCTTAAGGGCTAGAGTGTCAGTGATACTTGCTGTGGGACTTGAAGTGTATAGGCATTAACTTCATTTGAGGTTCATTCATTCACTCTTCCTGAAGACACAATTGTAAATGTAAATATCAGACATGTTTGATATTATTTGGGTAAATCTTCTGAGTCTTTGAGCCATTCCAGAGATTTAAGACTGGTTCTTCAATTTCTCACATTGTCAATATTTTTGTCCTGTTTGACCTCAAGGACCTTGGTGGGTACTGATATTTGGCACTCCTCTAGTCTATTAGAGAAACATTAGTGTTTCGATAGCTGATTTGAATTTGTAACGTGATTTACTGAGACAGATTGGTTCACCCAAAACACAGACTGCACGGATGCAGGTTGAGGGTAGAGACGGGATGTTCCAGTGAACTAGGGATCCCTTAGACAAGCGGAGATTCCAGATCACATTGGCTAAATTCGTCCCAGAGCTGTCGCATTCCAAGTCCTGTCGTTCTAGCCCGTGCATTCCTCACATGACGGCTGCTGGAAACCATAGCAAAGAGGGAGCAGAGAAGACATTCCTCAGCTGTCACCTAAACCCCTCCCCTTCAGTCATTCCCTCTCTGGCTTGACTTTCCCTATACAATGCCAAAGCCCAGCTGACTGGTGCTCACTGAGCTCCACTGAAGCAATTAGAGTGGAGGGGCTTGTCGCTTCACACAACAAAATCTACCCGCTGACCTACACCTGAACTTTTTCTTTAGCGCCCCGGGGCTCTGCCCCCCCCCCCCCCCAAGGTGACAGGATTTAGCTTAACATGTCAGAGCTGGACATTACAATGCCCATGCTCTGTTGACATTACACACCCTCATTATTGCCCTAAAGTCTATGAACATTATCTTGCCTCGTCTCCATGACGACTCGAGGGTTGCTAGTCAGTCACTTGTGTTGGTGGATTTGCATGAACAGAGTGGGAGTTGCATAACAGACTGAACAGAGAGAGACTTTCTGGCGGTGCTTAGCAATTTGAAATACTCAGGCTCATGGATCTGTAATGGAACAGTTTCAGACTATGTAGTGGAAGATGATGATAATGTGAGGTGGCTGCGTTTCTTTTCATCCAGAGCAGCATCAGTCATTTTAACACATTACATAATTGCTGTGGATCTCACTGC
Source organism: Haplochromis burtoni (assembly GCF_018398535.1). NCBI lineage: Eukaryota > Metazoa > Chordata > Actinopteri > Cichliformes > Cichlidae > Haplochromis > Haplochromis burtoni. The sequence continues at coordinate 2,335,253 of NW_024582410.1, forward strand.
AGTCCCAAACATGAGATTCTCAGCTGTGCCTGAGGCTTGCAGTTGGCCACTGAGAGGAGGGCAAAAAATGCCTTTGACACATTGCTGTCCTCCTGATAAGCACAGCATGTTATTCTGCTATAGAACCTCGGCCTTCTGTCTTTTTGGAAGAAGAAGTGACACCCCGTCATCTCATTTGGAGAGGTCTAGGATGGCTGCAATCTAAATATCTGGTCCCCCATTTGACTTGTTTTTCTGTGGACTGTTTTCGACTCAAATTTATTTTAAAATGTGCTGATTTGGCTCTGATGCCGTCCCCATTCTGTGGTCTGATATCCTACCTGCATAACTTTGCACATCACAACTGAAAGCTTATCTGCATCAAGCACAGAGCAACACATTCAGTCTCAAGCACCTATCGTGAGCTAGTGGAGCTATGCTGCTATTGATAAAGGTGCAATAAACATCATCTCTTGTTGAACTTCCATATCCAAGACAGTAGCTTCATTTCTGACAAGCATGCATAGTTTACCTGTTACACAAAAATGCCCAAATAATGCACTTTTTAAAGGGAAATCTATATTGATTATTGGTCTACTTAATTCCCGATTGTGTATCAGGCCTGTAGAAACCTTAATGTCGATTTCTGCATTAAAGATCTTCCCTTTTCTGGTAGTCCACACGATAAAGGTCCAGGCTAGTGACTTACTAAGAGGCTCCTAATCCTCAAATACGCCCAGCTAGATGATCTGCCTGCATAATAACCTCTAGATCTGATGGCTGTTAGATAAAGACTGTCTAGGATTACATATTTTGGTGATAAGCTGGAATGCACAGTGCTGTGAGTACTTCAGCATATTGTGAGGTTTTGGAGGGGCTTTATAGCATGTTGTCTAAAAGCGTTAGAAAAATAAGCACAGATGACAAAGCAAAACCTTTGCATGTAATTTTAAGTAGAAGTGTGTTAAGATTTGGTACAGTATGTGAAGCGATTTTAAATGCATTGACATATACCTGACCATCAAAAGCAACACAATTGGGGTCCTTTTGAGTGCTAGGGATATCGTTTGCTGTTAGGTAGCTTTAGTGTATTATTATTATTATTATTATTATTATTATTATTATTATTTCTTGACTGGTTAAAAACTTAGCCTTCAGTGTGATTTGAATATTAAAGACAACAATCAAAATTACTTTAAAGTCCAACTGTTTGATATTTAATTCATTAATTTGTTGTGTACGACAGATGGCCTTGGGATATACAGGAAGCAGGATCTTGTGAGTGCAAACTTTGCGTGTAACACGTAACAATACATGGCACAAAGGGACTTTGATGTGTATAGGGGATGCTTGTTTGCTTAAACTCATTCACAAAACTAGTTCTAGCTAAAGAGTTACTGGGGGAATGAGAATATCATAAATAAACCCCTTTCTAGAATGTTAGCTTAATGTGTGTGTGTGTGTGTGTGTGTGTGTACGTGTGTACGTGTACACACGCACGCCACAGTATTTAGGCTGAAACAGGTTCTTCCTACCCAGCAGTTGCAGCCCACTTTACAAGTCTGCTTTCAGGTCACTTTTCTTGTAAAAGCTTGCACAGGGCTTTGACGTTCTTTGTTATGGTTTCAGGGCAGACTTACTGGAGCTGCATAATCACTCATGCATTTCTAACATAATGCTGAATACATTAATTTAATAATTCATGGACATGAATGTAGACAGTCTAGTTTTTTTTATTGTTCTTTGTTCAGCCCAAACAGTCTTCAGACTGTCGTTTTTGAATGTTTGACTGCGTCTTGTTGTTCCTAATTTTCATCCCTAATTGCTGCTCACTATAAGAGTTATATTTGTGTATAATTTCTAATTATACATCGCTGTTTAATATTTCAGAACATGGTCTAAAATCAAACAAGGAAACTGTACAGACCACATGAAAGACTGTATATTCTTATTTAGCCTCTGATTGCCATTTTTCGTAAATTTGATAAATGATTGTCTTCTCTGACAGCATTGCAGTCTTAGAAAGCCGACGAAATATAATTTCCTCATGAAGTTATTAACTTCGTAAAGCAAAACGGGGACCGTGAGAGTAAACTGTAGCCACCCTTTGAGTCAAAGAGCTGACAAGAATTAGTGTGGTGCCTGACTACAATGAAAGGTGTTGAACTTTACACAGCAGGAACCAGCGCTTCATAACACTGTATGTTCGCGAGTGAGATAAATCTAAATTTAACCTTTGACATAGAACTGCAAGTATAAAGCTGAATTCCAGTCTGGAATGAATCACTGCAGCACCATTGTAACGAGAGCCTACTTGATTACTGAGTGTATATTGGAGTCCCGCAACATATTTTACTTGCGTATAATTGGCAGGTCTCTCCTTGTCAAGCTGGCCCTCCTTGCTGTTTCATTCAGCTTTTTTACCAACCCCATAATCATCAGCAGGAAGTCCCTGTGGTGTTTGCGCGCCAACACTTTGCAACACGCCAGGTCATCTGCCGATTGTGACACGTCTATGATACTTCCATGTACACTGTATTGAGATAACATGTCTGGCTTAAAACTAAATGCCATGAATTGACATGAAAAGCATTTGTAGTTAGTAAATATATCAGGTCAGTGTATATGTTTAATTGTAATTGGTCATGTAGGGTTGCTCGAGTATGGCAAAAACTGTTGTCAATCTTTATGCATTTGTTAAACTTGTCTTGTCTTTTTGCAGGGGATAAATAAGGGGGTAATGGAGGGAGGCAGGGGGGTTGTCAAGTAGGGAGTTGGGCCCAGACTAGCTGGTGCTTTTTACCATAAAGCTCACTTGCAAAGACAACCGGTGACTCTAGGAGATGAAAAGCAGCTGCCAGCAACTGTTAATGATCCTTCCACAGGTTCATGTATGGAAAGCTTTTATGACTTTTATTTCCACATGGATTTTCTTGACCACGGATGGATTGATCTTCTTGACGATCTTTCCATTTGGACTTTCAGTACAGTGGCGAAGCATCTCGTTGTAAAGAGAAGAGGTGTGCTTTCTTTAAAACACAAGACAAAATGAGAGCTTTGTAGCAAAAATGAAGGCTAAAAAGTAAGTTTTATCCTGGTTATCTTGTTTTCATGATCGTTAAAGACCAACATTGTAACCTAAATGAAAATCTAATAAGGCATTACCTCACTGGGTTTGCATGAAACTGTTTGCCCTTTATAAGAACTGTAGGGCAGATGATTTATTTATTTATTTATTTTTTTTGTATGCGTGTGCGGCTCTGACACTGCTGGGATGAGATGCCAGAGACCTCCCCGCCATATGACCTGAAACGGAGAGACTATGCTGAAGTGGTTTCGTTGAGCATCGCTGCAGGTTGCAACTGGTTCACCTGGGGTCGTAACTCAGCTGGATCGAATTCCTCAGCAGAGTAAACCTGCTGCCATGTTTGAGGATTGCTGCTTCGACCTTGCCCAAAAGTGCATTTCGTGTCAAACAAAATGTCTTATGTCACACATAAGTTTTTAGCCAGTTGTAATTATTGCATTGCTGAAAGCTGGCAGCACTGCTCTATAACAATGTAGGAAAATGAGACGCTGATCTCAAACCAGAGGCTGCTATTTTTACCAGCCTGCTTTTTCTAAGTGTTTTGATGAGGTCAGTGTTGCACTTTCTTTGATGGTTATTTAGCACCCTTAAAATTAGACCACATCTCCTTCACTGTATCATGAAAACGTTTGAGAGGTTGATGATAAATAAAATGCAAGCTCGACTGCAGAACTGGTAAAGGATTTCGTCAGGTGCTTTAACAGATTAATGACCGCCACTTGCTTTTCTGTCTGCCCCCACTTTTTCAAACTGTGTATAGTATTTAGCTGCTGTGAAATGTTTTTGAGATGACTTCAGCTTGTGGTGGTTTTTTTTTATTTTTTATTTATTTATTTATTTTTGTTCCCACCCTGTGGCATATAGTGCTCGTTTTCTACTTAAGCCAGGTGGTCTTGGAGTGATCCCGCTGTTGTTTGCTTGGCGGCAGGCACACATCTCATGCTGATTGTTTTTTATGAGCTGTTTTTGAAGTGAAAACACCTGGACTCAGACACTATGAATTCCTCATTGTCTTACAGAACAGCGAGTACAATTAAGGCAGAGGCTGCATGTCCATTTGTTGTCTGTAAGGGTGAGGTTACATTCTTTCCATTTAGTCTCAAAATGGCTGCATCTTCAGCTAACAAAGGGAAAGCGGCCATTGGCCCATTAGACATCACCTGACTTTGACATGTCACCCTTGTTCTTTTATTTGGCACAATTATTACTCATTGTTGTTTTCAGGTATTACATAAAAACCTATTTCATGCCCACTAAATAGTCAAAGTTGCTGCCTTCACTTGTCTGCACCAGAAATGCTACTAGTTGTAACTGATTCATATTTTATTGATGTATGACAGCAGCTGTTTAGCATCGAGAAAGCAGCAACCTCCCTGTTTTCTGATTGGAAGGTGTAAACAAACATGTTGGGAAGTAAGACAGGTTATAGCCGAACTAATAGGCGTGCTTTTGCCTTAGTTGTAAAGAGTTGCGTGTCTGCTGTGTCAGCTGGCATATAACCACTCCATTGGAGAAATGACTACATCCTGCACAGGTGTGTGTGTGGACATGAACCCACGCTCATCATGTAACTTCAGTGCTATATGTGCGTTAGTTCACCTGCATTAAATATACAATATGATTATTGATGAATGTGTTTTAATGGATTCAAAAATTGACAACACACAAAGTTGAACTGACAGTCTTAAATGTAACTCCATTAAGACTCCAACTCCATTGTGCTAAATTCTGGATGCTTTTTAATAAGACGGCTATTCTCAAACTTAAGAACCTGCGGACGGGCTCAAGAGCTCCTTTAATCATAACACTGATCACAAAACTTTTTTTTTTCCCTCTTTTGCGTTTTCACTCATCTTAAACTCTGGAACTCACTGGACCTTAGAAATAGGTTATCAGAAATTAAACTTGGAGAATATATCCATTAAGTGTAACTGTACTCCTTTATACTTGAGTGGCATTGATTTTTCTTGTTAATGCTGATCCATGTGGCCATGAGATTGACTGAACCTGCTGTTTGCTGTGTTCTTGTGAATCAGCCCATGCAGGCCATATTTTCCCTGCAGCTAAATGTCAGTGACAGTAAATGGGCCTGGACCTTGAGAGTCTAAGTGCTTTGGCTAGTAATTTAAGTGATTCAAGATACGAGTATAGCCCCTGTGTATGCTCAGAGCTCATGCTTTGTTTTGGCATATTTCTTTCGTGTTCTTGTTTTGTCCCCCTGAAAACAAGAATTAATAGTGTGCCTGGTAAAGAAAAATGAATTGACTTTTACTGATGCAAAATACTAAATGTTGGTAAACGTGTAGCAGGATGAAATGTAATCTCTCCCTTTTGTTTTAAACTCCTTTTATTAAAGTATTTGTTTAAAATCAATTTCAGTTGATGGTGATGCAAGTGAGGGTGATACGTTGAAGTCACAAAAGTCATGCTAGCTTAACAAAAAGCCTGATTATAAAATAAGATTAGGTAAAACTTAATTAGTGCCTTCGAATTCAATTTTATTTCCTTGTTTTATGGAGCATAAATGTGAGGTCACTAAGTCCAATCAAGCTGTGATGTTAATAGACTGTAAAATTAATAATTAATGACCCAAAACCACTCAAGCTGCTGTATAGGGAACCAACAATTTATTACATTTTGGCACTACGAGCCAATAATTTCATGATCCTCTGTATAAAGATCCTGGGTCTTTTTAAGAGATCATATTCCTTTGAAAAAATGTATTGCCTTTTATTTTGATGGTAAAGACCTAAGCAGTTATTTTAAATGCTCACATGTTGCGTGATGAATGTTTTCTGTATTTAGTGACAGTGTGTAGTGTTGTCACACGTTTATCAGCTGCATGGGATGCATGTTTAAGAAAACTTCTAACTATTAATCATTAATATGGCGACATTTAAATTAAAATTAGCATTCCTGTCCTGTTGATCTTTTTGTGTTTGAAAGAGAGTAAAAATGGATGCATCCGTTCTCTTAGAGGTGGTGATGGTCAGAGGGATCTGGGTGTTGGAGATTTCAGGCCAGAGAGGAACAGGAAGTGGCTGTTTATTTTTCTCATTTCCTCTTTGAGGCGCCGCTAGTGAGCTTGCTCCTTCCACTCCCTGTGCTTTTATCACTGACACCAGCCCATAACAGACATATGTGCGGACATGTACGCTGCTACATGCACCATCGTGGTTCACAATTTCCCTTAAAACAGGTTCTCAAATGGTTTCCTAGATGACTGAGGGCTTTGTTGGATCTGTGTATCAGTTTGTAATTTGGGACTCACTTGAGCAGAGATTATATAAGGAGAATGCACTGAAAGAATCTTCAGTAGAAATCCATGTCTTAGTAGAGCCAACAGGGAAACACATTAGCCACTGTTGCACTGTGCATGTGCATAGTAGAGGTTTCCTGGAGTTTCAGCTTTGCAGTGGTGGATGTTTCTCTCTATTCATTGTCATAAAAAGATAGGTGGATTTTTTTTTTTTTAAATTTAATTTCCTGGCTTGTATCCATAATGTGACTAGCATGACTTTTGCTCAGTGCTCCTGTGGGATAAGCAGAAATGCTGTTTGTGATCCCTGTAAGACCTTTTTTGTAAGGGTGCTTGCCAAAACCTTTCAAGCAGTTTTTAAATCAGATTTCATTGGAGAGACTATACGTGTACTTATTATGCGAGTTATCATTGAATTACCGATTCATTTTAAAATGGCCTTCAAAATAACTGCCTGGATCTCTTTTCAAGGTGATTACTGGGGTGCAAGAGTTGCTTCTAGAAGGGCTTTGCCCCTTTATGAAAGTTTTCTTGTGTACCTCAGTTCACCTTTTTTGTATCTTCAATAATCAAAAATTAAACTACCCACATAATATTTAGCTCATTTTGAGCCACTCCACTATAGATTTAGCCTTGCTATGTGGGATTGTGTAGTAGCTATTTTCTTTTTATTGCTACTCTGGTGAGCCATATTTATACAAGTAGATTAGATGCATACCAGGCAGATGTACCCTTTCCATTTAACCTCTTAGGTTTGGAGCTTGTTGGTGTGAAGGATGACAAAGGACTGTTACATGGAAGGATGGTAATGTGGTTCAGTGCCTCTTCAGTCAACTGAGCAGTCTGTAGAGAAGCATCTACATAAGGGCTCTATTATATGGAAATGTCAACAGAGGTCGCATCTCTCCATGGCTATCTGACCTCTACCTCTCCTCTCCCGTTGCCCGCTCTCGCCTTTAGACCCCTGACATGGAAACAAACTTGGCTCTCAAGTGAGGCTATTGTTGAAGCTTCTGAGCAAAAGCCCAGGCGATGCATACAGTTAGAATCTTGCAGGCATTTTTCCCCCTCTTCCACAATCCTGGTCTCTTTCCATGGGAATCCTGGGGCCATATATGGTTGTCCTCAGTAGCAGCAGCAGTTAGAGCACTGAAGGCGTGTGTGCGTGTGTGCGTGCGTGTGTGCGTGTGTGTGCGTGTGTAGTTACAGCTCCCGACAGAGCTCATGTAGTGTAGGGACCCAGCTGGTCGCCCTGCGGTGCTTCATCCCTCCCCCTTGAACTCTCTGGCCTCCTGAACCCTGTCAATAGCACAGGAGCTGAAATCTCTTTGTCTCAGACGTAAATACACACTGACATAAACACACACTTTCACATGTATACCGCTGTATTAAATAAAATGTCCTACTCCAATTTTCCCTAAAAATGCATATAATCTTTCTTTGCTCTCCGGTGTATTTAATTTTTAATATTCATCCCAACTCTTTGTCTGGGTTGATGCATGTTACTCTCTCACTCTCTCTTTCTCTCACACATGCAAATGCAGACACATGGGGCTCTCATACTTACATGCAGGCGGTAAGAAGGAATTCCTTTTGTGGAAGTGGATGTGTGCCTCTGAGCCGGTGACGTAGCCCATGAGGAGTGGCCAGAGTGCTGATGCCTGAACCCTCAAGGCTAGGAGTATTACTTATCTGGGAATTTCTCCACTGGTATGTTAGTCCAGGGCCTTGCTGCGTACTGGCTAGGTGGTAGCAGAGAGAAGTTGTGCTGTTCAAGGGGGAGGGAGAGGAGTAAAGGAAGGAAGGCCAGCTTTGAGCTCCAGCTGAAGCCACTTTACTGTACATAGTGTTGCTTTATATAGGAGAAAGCTGATCTTTCCCTAATCAAGACAGGAATTATATATTATTAAGCTTTTATTGTTTCCATGACTAACACAAATTTTGAAAGCTATCAGGGCTCTTTCTCACCTGATTCATTTTATTTTGTATTTTTGTTTTTTAAAGTGTGTAGTGAGTGACTGAAGCCTTTTGTGGACTAAACCTTTTACACAGTTACCCAACCATCAGCGTAATAATCTTCTGTTTTACTGCTGTTGCAGTTCTTATTAGCAGGGAAAAAGCAAATAGGGAAAAGTCCCTATGAAAACTGGCTGCAAGGTGTGTGACTTATCCTGAGCAATCTGGACATTGTTCCTAAACAGATATGCCACTGTTGCGTTGTGAAACACAATGCCATCGGCAAATAAAGGAATAGTTCTCCCTTATATGCATTGGCTAGATCAGTGTCTGATTATAGTAAAATGATCCCTTCATGGGTCATATGTATTCATATTAAATTACAAATTATGCTCATGGCAACATTATTTCATATGTTAACTGAGTGTGGATATCAGGTAATAGAGGCCTTACATTATGTCCTTAAGTGCTAATTACATGATAATACTCCTATAACAAGCAACCAAACAGCTAAGCAGTAATGTACAGTCATGCCAAGTGAATGTTATTGTTTGCATATTAACATCTACTGCCAATGTGTTTAATTATCACCCTGTAACTCATCTATAAAGATGTGGCAGGACTATATAGTCAGTAGTACAAGTGAATCAGATGTGCTGCAAGAAAACTTGCAGTATTTGGGACTTGCATTCTGTGCATTGCATGCAGCAGTCCATAAGCACTGTGAGATTAGGTGATACCAACATATGTTAAATGGCTGATGACATTTTTGTATTACTTCTACACATTTCAAATGCTGGCTAATGTTGCATCAACTGTGGAGCAGTTTTAGTGTTTTATACAGGGATGCTTTTCTTTTAATGGGTTAATTTTGTATTTGTCATACTGTTATTTTAAGCATGACAGATATTCAAAAAGTGTTTAACTATGATTTTCAATCATTTGTTTGCAAAAAGGAATTTTGGTATCTGTTCCACCAGATATTTATGCTGTACTTGTGTGTGTGTGGGGGGGGGGGTTTGTTTTGTTTTTGTTTTTTTTGGTTGGTTGGTTGGTTGGTTGGTTGTTTTTTAACCTGCCTTTAAAAGCTACCGACTGAACACACAAATCAGTACCTGGGAGAGAGTATTTGGGTAAGTGGTTGCTCACATTTGAAAACCCATGTATTTCCAGATATCTCTAAGTCTTTGAGGTCTGTTAGTGTGGAAGTGGACAATTACAATAAAATCAAAGCATGTAATGTTGAAGCATATGTGTTTATGTCACATTATTCATTGCACTTGCCGCACTAATAGACCACTTTCTGTGAAAAACTATCAAAAGTTAAAGGAGAAATTGATAAAAATGTTTCCTAACCATTTATAACTTATGATTTAAAAATGCACAGCGGGGTGTTTGTTTGTTTGTAAGTATATATGCCAGTTTGCTCAAGTTGAAATGATACTCTATAGGTATTATGGTTATTTGAATTCTTCATGTTCTCCTGTTGTAGACGTCATCTGTCTTACCAGTTGATGGCTTTTCTTAACACACAGACACATCACTGTCAGTCAGAGGTCCTACCGTGGGTGTGCACCATTGACACTGTCATTCAGTATAGAATAACTGCCAACATAATAGCCTGGTAGTCTGTGCCAGTGACTTCCCTGGCACTCCAAGCAGTAAATTGTGCAGAAGGCACAACAGCAGCTTTCTGCAGGGTGCTCGAGTCGCTCATCTGAGGGTGCTACTAAAGGAAGTCAAGAAGGGGAGGGGTCTTGAAGTGTCCCCTTGATGTGGAGTGCTGCTAAATTGAGCTTGGAGCTCTCTGTAAGATGTCCCACTGGATAATGGACCTACCCTTTTTATAGACGAGCAGTGGTTATACCCTGTACCTTTTCACTGTATCAGGCTGTATACTGTTCCTTGTAAAGTGTCACTATGAAACTTGTCAGATGGTGAATTTAATTAAAAATGTAAATGTGTGATCCATGAAAGGAAATGATGAGTTTAGGTTTGCAATCAATAAAAAATGACAGTGGACACATTTGAAATAAACCATAAGAGTACAAAAGGTTTAATCTGCACAGGTTCCTCCACTGTATTGCAAAGCAGGCAGGCCAGAGGACCTCTGACTCCACGTTGGCCAGGAATTGTAATTTAGATACTTACACAACAAAAACCAAGGTGTGTGTGTGTGTGTGTGTGTGTGTGTGTGTGTGTGTCTGTTTTTTTAATAAATCTTAGTAGCCTTTCTCTTCTTGCTGATAATAAGAAATTAAGTCCTGCCGCTTTCTTGCTTTTCCTTTTTCCTGTGCGCAGATGTGCATAGCCCTGCATTTCTATCTGAGTCACTGTATTGTTAGCAATTAGCGTTACAGCAGAACATCAGATTGTACTGAAGTACTCCTGCCAAGCCAGGTCTAACAACGCTTCTAGTGAAAACTAGTCAGTTTCACAGAAACTCCTGAAAAAGAGAAACCAAGGACCAACTTTAATATCCATGCACAACACAATAGGGTTCTGGGTGAATGACTTCATATCACCACACCAAGTCTTTCGAGCACGATTATTGGCAGTAGGACCTGCACATATGCGTTGTTCATCCCAGAGTGTTGGGAGTCCTTTGTTACGTAGTTAAAAATCAAGTTAAGCACAACAAATGCGTAATGAATAGCTTAAGCAAGAACATGTATCTCAAAATTGAATACAGTATGTCTTTAAATAGTTGAAGTTAAAAAAAAATTAAAATAACTATAATTAAAATAACTATAAGTAAAAATATAAATTGTTGTAATATACAACAAATTTGAACGTGTTAAAAGAAGTACTAAATGTCGTAAAAACAAAGGCATAATTGCACAACAAGCTTTTCTTGACCATAAAAGGTCCTGAGAGTTGCTTCAATAACAGTTAAGTCCTGCCTGCAAGAGGTTAAAAAAGAAGAAGAATGGCACCACAGATGCTCCTTTCAGCGTTAGTTTTTTGATGTTGTCTCTCTCAGCGGTTTGCTGCAAGTGCTGCCTTGAAGGGTTATCCAACTAACCCCCCGCGTGCTTTAAAATGAAGTCTTTTCTCTATTTATTTATGTTTCTTACAAAAGCCCGGCAAGGCCTGAACCTACGTTCTCTCTTTGGCTTTTTTGTCATGGCAACACACCGGCCTCCTTTCTTCAATGCACGTCATGGGTGCATTTTTGGCTTTCCCCATCTTGTATGCAGCACTTGTACAGAGTATGGTTTGATTCCTCCATATTATCTCAGGATTAGGCTGACACACGCAGTATTGTTGTCTCTGTCCTGATCTGCTCCATATTTATCTCTGCTGGCTCGGAATGGTTTGGTAATTTAATCTCACAACTGTACTTTTAAAAAGCCCTCCATGGTGCGGTAATTTATAAATATGGAAAGGAGAGACATGCACATTGTGCTGCTTAAGTTGTGTCCATGGAATTCATTGGCAGCTACTCTTGAAGTGGCAAATGCAGGCATATAACACAGGTATCTTGTGATTTAGAACAAATTAGATGTCAAGCCGTCTGTTATGACTGATGGGTTAAAATAGGTTTGCACTGGCCTTAAAAACCATTATAGCACTGTGCATTTCAACAATATGTACATGTGCCGGTGTATAAATTACTATGAATAGCTTTATTTACTGTAGTATAATTGGAATGTTTCTGTCAAATGGTGAGAAATCACAGAAAAATTGATAGGGTTTTTAAAAAAAAATTGTATAGCACACTCTTTGCCTTTGCAGTATGTGGAAAAGATGCATACTGCAAAGGCAGGTCTATTCTGAGCCAGGAAAAACCCCTGGTCACCACCACAGAAATATGAAAGGAGCATGGATGATTGTCAAACTCGTTCGTTGTTTCTGATTATTTTAAAATTGCAGCAGGGTTTTCTTGGAGAACTGCACTCTCTTCGACATTTCACTGAGAGTTCTTGCTGAGCCACATCCCACAAAACCTAATGGATTAACAGAACTGTTTTCAGAAGCTAGCCACATAATGTACATTAATGACCAGTCAAATGGAGCATCCTGCATCCATTGATTAGTTCTTGATGTATGTGTATGTGTGTACATATATTTGTTTTTCCTTCCCAGAAGTGTCATGTTCTCTTACGGAGAACCTTTTTAGTCTTAAAGAGAAGCAAGAACTCAGCCCTGACGGGATGAATCATATGTTTAATGACGTATGGCAGCTCAGCCTTCAGTGAGTTATGACTTTGTCTCAAAGGTCAATCTAGGATTTCATTTACTTCAAGGATTAATTGGAGAACATAATTCACATTGTTTTAGCTAAAATGTTTTTGGTTTTTTACCACCTTTCTTTTTATGCTTCAGCACACCTTTATTTTACCTGCCTATCCAATAACTTCAGACTTCACAAGGCCTTCTTTTCTCTTCTCCTCACACTGGCCAAACAGGTTTAATTGGCTACGTGTCTGCTTCAGAGTGAGTCACTCCATGTCTGAAAGCACACTACAGCACCTATATGTTGCTCGGGGGCTGATTGAATTGTATAAACAGGATTAAGCTCAGCCGGAGTATGCCATCTCCCTTACATCAGCATTATAACCAAAGGTGCATGAATAGGCCTTTAGATTCTATGATGTGCTAGACGAGGATGTCATGGTACTTGTCTCATTCCTCCTTTTCTTTCCCTTGGGTGTGGGTTCTTTTAGCGTCATTAAGATTGGAGATGATAAAATGATTTCAGTAATTAAGTTTGTTTGAAATTGCACTCTGTAGCCCTGCATTTCTGCATGATGCAAAACAGAAACCAATGAATTTAACCTGTTCCACTTTGTATATCTGAATGACTGTCGTAAAGCAGAACAGAGCTTTCGGATCAAAGGGGAAATGGTACCATTGCTTTCCTCTTTGCATAGTTCCTGAATGGTGACGTAGATTAAAATGAGAGAGCACATGGGTATCTTCTTATTTGAAGATGCTGTAATAAATCTGAGGCCTTTCATATGAAAATGTCCAGTTTTAGATTACCAACTTGGGAATGTTTTTTTTTTTTTTTTCTTTCTAACTGATCTTTTACTTCCAACTAATGATTTAAAAAAAATAAAAAATAACAGAACATACCTGAACTTAACTGTTAGCCTGTTAAGAAATAACCAGCAATTATTCATTATACTTGGCTATAATTACTCTAAATCCATTTGAAGACTAACTTAAGGTTCATGTACTATATACTGTATATAGAACAGTGCAACTTGTACTTTGCACTTGGTTGTAGTTTTAATGCACTATAAACCAACTCTAGAATAGTGCTGTACCCCACACTATGCCTTGCCATGGACCGCGAATGTAACTACAGCTCAATTGTGATGGTCTCTGCGGTACTACTATACAGTGTAAATGGTCTGTTGATTGGCACATGGCTGATATCTCTACCCTATTTCCTGTGATTCAATGACGGTAACTGTTAGTTGAGCTTTATCAGCTCTTAAGTCCAGCATGAGTTCATTTTCAGTTTTGATGCCAGACAATGCAGAAAACTAAAATGCAAAGTGGCTGCACTTTGGTAGTACATGCATAGCAGCATTATCTAGTATAATTTAATAGGCCTGGGTCAAAGATGAGCCTAGCACTGGTGCAACATCCTATTTTCTTACAAATAGAAAATTAAAAAAATGACTTACGAGTTTATTAAACTCTTATATCCACTAATTTAAGCCCATTCTTGGGGCTCCTATTCTAGCATACTTTTGATTCGGGCTGTTAGTATGGCACCTGTCAACCACAGAAAATTACAGCTATTAAGGGATTACCTTTGTTGGGCTCCTGGTGGGAGCCTGTGAAGGAAGGATGGTGACGCACTGAAGAGGGAGGTCGCAGCCACCAGTGCATTCACCTTAAGGGGCTTGTTTCCATTCTTGGACAAAGACTTTGAAGAGATAATAAGTGTGGGGGATGACTGAGGGGAGAGGATTTAGATGAAAGTATGGGGGACAGTTTTCAGATGAGCAGCAGAAAGCTGTAAAGATGGCCGCCAAGTACATGCACATTTTGCAGCTGTGAGCAAGGAAATGAAAAGCACTAATCTATATTGGGTGGTTTATTTTTTGCAATACAGATTAAAATGTCAGATTAATAAAAGGAGACTAGCAGTTGTCTGTGCTTTACATGTCTGTTATCACTCGTGGTGTTTTGCATGTGGAAGAAAAACTTGATTGGCTACTTCAATTTGAAGTACAGTCTATTGGACAGCTGACTTTACTTCCTGGCTTGCTCTAGTTGAGGAATGCAGGAACACTCAGTCAGCTGTCTGTAAGGACCACTTATCTTTATTTCCAATCCTGCAAAGCAATAGACTCCTTTATGAATCTCTGGAGGATATGCAGAGCAAAATGGCCACAGCAAGGACTGTGATTGGAAGTGACAAATTACAGCTGGTCCTCCTTATAGGGGAAAAATATGGGAGCAGCGTCTATTTGCTTTCTGTCTGTGCTGATTAGTATTATTGCGTGCATATACAAAACTGTGACACTCTCAGGTTTTCTGCCTTCCCCAAAAGTAAGATCACAAGATTTTGATAGAAATGCTTATCCTTTTTCTAATCTTATTTTTCTTTTCATTTTTTTAAAGCAGGGTTTAATTTACTTTTACTTAATATCTTTTAATAGGGTCAATAAAACAGTAAAATGCGTAAATTTCAATAACTTTAGGTAATACAGACCAATCAGTAGTTGCGAGCAGTTGGTTTTTTTTTTTTGTTTTGTTTTGTTTTGTTTTGTTTTTTTAAACATTTTTTGATAGTGAAGTAGTTTGTGCAGCCAGAGGTTAGCTTAGCTCACGTTTTATGGATGAGTAAAGAAGGGCTGACTGCTGTTAAAGGTATTCACTTTTTGGGTGCTGCAGCTACTTCTCTCGGGAGAGAACAAACCCAAACAAAAGTTAAGACTGAGTCACTTACAGAGGTGCAGCTAAGATGTTGTTACTTCGAGTAAAGCTTGTTGAGGAATTAATTCCTAATTGTCTTCTCTCCTCCCCCACTGGTCTGTTTTCTAAATGTCAACACTAGCTCCTGTGTGTGCTTTTGTGCCTTGGGTCATGACTCGACAGTGTTTCTCCAGTTTGAGGCTCTGTAGCTGTGTAAAAGCATGTGTCATCAATGCTTTATATCAGACATCATTCAGACTAGTTAAGGAAAATGGTCTATTTAATGTTTACGTTAATAAGGAATTGTTACGGTTAAGTTAATTTTGACTGGTAGCATTATTTGTACAATTTTTATTATAGATGTTGCACTACTGATGTGAATTCTTTGAGTCCTTTTTTTAGTGGTGGCTATGGCAAAGGAAGTCAGTGGATCAAGTGTACCTATCCATTTACCATTTGCCTCAGTATGTGTAGTGGACACTTTGTTTCATATCAGCCTTAATGCATGCATTAGCTACCTTATTGATTATAGCTTAGTTTGTTAAAAATAAAGAAACTGCACATGCTTTGGTCTATTAGGGAGTAAATTGTTTCCTGGAATAACAAAACAATTTGTGGTATTACCCATTCTGTATAACCTAAACTAAATGAAGGATATTTATGTTGAGATGTATTTACCTATACAAGCAGTATGTCGTTTAAATGAACAGGACATGGTATATGTGGTTTTGATTTTTTTAAATTATTTTTTTATGTTTATGTTTTTTGATCAGTTTTGCCAGTGCAGCTCCTGCGTAGGGACCACACAGTGCTTTGTGTTGACACAGAGGGGCACATAATTCTCCCATGATGATGGCATCAAACTAATAAACCTGTTGTACTAATGATGGGAGTTGCAGCCTTGGTTGTTGTTGATCTCTTTAAATCAAAGTCCATTTGCAGCTTCAGGGACTCGGTGGGGCATTAAACCCTACGACATCATCATACACAAACGCTCATTCACACGGTCAGTAAGCTCAGGGAGGCCTCTGCAGGCACTCTGTAGCTCTGGTGCTGTAAACGGCCCAAATTTGGACAAGGATTCCAGCCAGATAGCGGTTTGCCCTGAACGTGAGGACGCCGTGTGTTCATGTGTCTGTTTCCCCTGTCCACATTTTTGTTGCCATAGCAACTACAGGAGATGGCCTGACTGTGTTCAAATATGAGTTTGAGGTTTTGGGTTTTGTTTTTTTTGTTGTTTTTTTTAAAATATATATTTCTTTAATATATTGCGCAAGTGGTAATTGTGGATTTCAAGTGTTTATCTCAAGTATTTACTACAATCATTTAACAGTTGAGCATTTTGTTAGGAAATCTACAGCTACATTTTTTTATTTTTACTTTTTTGCACTCCCAACTTCATGACTTTATTTATGACCCCTGCTTTACATGTCACCTCATGTTTGATGTGAGACATTATTTAACCTCAGGCCCTTTGTGTGCACTGAATGAAAAGTGCACTTTATACTCTTCTTCTGCTTTTATTAACTTCCTGATTTGGATTTCGACAGCTTCTTTTTCCTCTCTCAGCCTTTTGATAAATGAATTGTACAGAATTTATAATATTTAGGTTATGGCCTAAAAAAATCTATATTATTTTGGTACTTAAACATGTCGAGAGAGCAAAAAAAGAAAAACAACTCCTTGTAGAGCTTGGACCATACTTAAATGAGTTTGAAAAGGGGAAACTTGAATGAATATACACAGCGACAGTAATAATTC
This sequence comes from Haplochromis burtoni, assembly GCF_018398535.1. Classification (NCBI taxonomy): domain Eukaryota; kingdom Metazoa; phylum Chordata; class Actinopteri; order Cichliformes; family Cichlidae; genus Haplochromis; species Haplochromis burtoni. The sequence continues at coordinate 2,352,178 of NW_024582410.1, forward strand.
ACTTAATATGTGTGTGTAACTGATGTTACTGTAAATGGGCAATAAGGAGGCAATAGTTTGAGTTTTTCAGTTCCAGCTCTTAAGGATCTCAGATGTAAGGAAGAGATGCAAAATGAAGGAAGCAAGGAAGATGCATTAGCATAATGAAAATTACATGTGGTTGTGGATTTAAACACTCATGCTTCTAGCATGCAGCCCTGGAAGGGCAGTGAACAAATGCGAGTTCTGAAATTCACAAGAAAACAAACAAAATGAGCAGTATTTTACTGCTTAGAAAACTCGTGAAAGCTATCATGGATGCAGAATAAAATTGGCAGGCCTTAAACAGTGGTTTCCCTTCTAATGAAAAGGAAATTCGGCTTTCAGAAATGTAAATTTCCTTTTCTACATAAAATGAGTACTTGACTAACAAATAGAAAATGCAAATTTGTTCCTATCATGGTGCAAGTTTGCCTTCATAATCTAAGCAAAGTCACTACACCTCCCACTTCATGAGTCAGAGGATCTTAAATTAATCTCCTCTGTGTTACTTTCATTTTAATTGTGTCATTTGGGTAGTTTAGTTTGGTGGGGCCTTCCAGAGAGAGGTTCAATATTACCACTGCTGTAGAAGCATCATACTGGTCTATGATGAACACTAACTGCAAAGCCGCTCATATAAATTCTAAAGCAGTCTTTGTGCTCCTGATCTTGTTTAGGGACACTCTGTAATATGTTCTTTGTCCTCCTATTTTAGTGGGTGGTCTCCTTGTGTGCTGCACAGTAATATGCTTCATTTGGAGTGTTTGTGGTCTTTTGATGTTCAGAGTCAAACTATATTTAGGATGGGTTTGTGCACAGTCTCCCTCTGGTATCTTCACCCAGCCTAGAAAGTCTGTTCTAAGCTCGGCCTCTGAGCGGAACAGAGTTCTTTTAATGTGAAATCCTTCTGGTTTTACTTGTTGGGTTCTCCAATTTCCCCTCACCCCAACTTGCATACCCGTTAAGGACATCCTCCCTCCTGTCTGTAAACAAGAAACAGGCATCCTGTCTGTCACCAGCACTAAAGAATGGCAAAACCCTAATGATTGGATTGAGTGCTGGCAATTAGAGGCATTAAATTTTCTTTCCACACAGATGTTGATTTGAAGAATTCTTCATCTTCTTAGTATGAAGAGAATGTACTTTGTGTTTGTGCATGTGTAGTTTTTGTGGTTTCAATTACTGAGACTTACTGATTTGTCACAATACTAAACTTTCTAACTTTAGACGCTGCAAAAACAGGGCTTTCAAAAAATTAAATGAATGCCTTTTTATTTATTTATTTCTCAAGGCCCTGTTTATTTGTCATAAAAACAAGACTGAGATGAAGGTGGTGATAGCACTGTAAGTGGGAGGAGGTGGGAATATGTGGGCACTGCAGTTTGTCACGTTGAGGTTTAGAGCAACAAAGCACAGCTGGTGTCTCTGTATTATTACTGCAAATAATAATTAAATAGTTTATGCATTCAAAATCCAATTTTTTATTTTTTATTTTTTTTTTGACAGCTCTGTACTTGAAGATGTATAGCACAGCTAACCTTTTTTCAGGTTTTGCGTTTCTACACTATATAACTCTCAGGATAAAGTAGCAGCAAATGTATGCACAGCACCCCAGTGCCTCTGTCAGCAGTACTATGCTATGTGGTATTTCTAGCACCCCTGCTATGTGCGAATGTTTTGAGAATGCTTCAGCTGCCAAAATCTCCCAGCAATGCACATGGCAACCAATCGGGGGTGTAATGCCCTTTCCATGAGCGATGCAACTAGAGCACAGGCCACCCCACTGACATAAGCACTCAAGCATGTGTGCATGTACCCAAGTGCACTTAGTTCAACACAGTCAAGAAGTTGTGGCCTTACTCGTTTTCTCCCCTGTCTCAGGCATGCATAGATGACAATGTCGACATGGTGACTTTCCTGGTGGAGCATGGAGCCTGCATCAACCAGCCTGATAACGAGGGCTGGATCCCACTCCACGCTGCAGCTTCCTGTGGATACCTAGACATAGCAGAGTGAGTATCAAGAGGCCCTTTTGGCGCTAGTATCTATTTCATCAGGTTTGATTTCTGCCGACTCATCCTCACTTCCTGTTTTGTTTTGTGCTGCGGATATTTTGTAACTGCAAAACTCCTCCCTGAACCTTTTTGTGCAAAGTTTTCGTTAACATTTCTGGACTGTGAGGCACAAAGTGACTTTAGGGCTGGCCTAGCAGTTTTCTTATCCTGCATCGTCTCTGTACAGCTGGATACAGCATGAGATAATATAAGTGATATCTGATTACGTTAACACCAAGAGCAAAAAAATTCCCTGACAGTGTTTAGAGCAGTCTGAAACCAGAGCTTTTAGTTTGCATGATATACTTGTGCACATCCTCATCTCGTTACTGGAAACTGTGACAAGGTTTAATATGAGCATCAAATATTGTCCCAGAGTGTATATGTGACAGACGTTAAGGAAACTCAAAATGGGTTCACTTAACATTGCATGTGTGCCTTTCTGTTGTTATATCTGACACTGTGTTGACTATTATTTGGCAGTCCTTTAAGCTGATGGAGAGTTTTCTTTATCTGAGCTGCACCTGCAGACAAAGGGTATCATTTGCTGTACAGATTCAGGGGTTTTCCTCACTCAGGGGTTGAATACACCCATAAGCACATTGCATGTCAGATGTGTTTGACTGAAACCTCTAAAGTGAACCAAAAATAAAATCATCTTTATTACAATGATTGTAATTTATTTATATTTATTTTTTTTTTTTTATTATTATTATTATTATTATTATTATTATTATTTTTGGCTCTGGTTAAAATCTCCTTGGGGGGTTGTTGACCCATGATGCCATTTCATAAGGTGTGCCAGAATCAAAATGCCAAGAACCAATCATAGCCTGTACAACAATTCTCATCACATTTGGACAGCAGCGGCAGCCCATCTGATAACTTGCACATTGTTATGAGTGTACATCTGTGATGTAATCAAATATGGAGAGATCAGGGTCACCTGCTGTATCTGGAATCAAGCTCTGAAGTTTCACTCAAGCATTTTCTTGCTCATAGTGTTTTTTTTGTTTTTTTTTTCAACTGAGAAGACTGCTCATAGGGCAGAGATGTTATCATAGGATATTTAAACTAGCTAAAGGGGGCTGATGGAGCTCAGTCGTGCTCATTGTTCAGCTTATTGAGAGAGTGCTATGACCTGCTTTATTTGTGTTACATTACAGGAACCTGGCTAAGAATGTATTCCTCACTGCTGGTGTTTTCCCAAAGTTTGCAAATAGCCATCAGAGGAAAAACATCTTACATTAGCCATTTAACTGAACTGCCCAAATGGTCTTCTCAGAGCAGCAAAATCTGCATTCAGCTGGCCTGAACTTGACATCAGCACAGAAAACAAGAAGCTTTCTGTTGTCGCATTTTGAAGCAAAAGGTCAAGTGCCGATCCTCATACTGGTGACTAATGGAGACATCATGTCACGGAGAGAAACTCGACAACCTGATGTGGGCGGTGAGCTCTCAGTAGACCCATTTTAATCCCAGGATCTTCATTGACAACAGCGGGAACTGCAAAGCGGGGCTGGATCTGTCCCTAGAAGTGACCACAGCCTTCTAATTGTAGGCTTGGTTCAAAAGCTCCAGACCGCAAAGCCAGGAAAACTAGTAAAGCCAACCTAAAATAGGCAGAATAGAAAGTGCAATCAAAAAGAGATAAAAACCTTGAAATGTAACTGTGTAGTAAGTCAGTAGTTGCTATTTCAGGGGGGTGGGAATTGGATTGTGCGTGTTTAAAGTCTAATGAGAAGGCCTTGAATTGTGCCACAGTTTTAATTTGAGGCAGCTGAACTCAAGATGTAGACTGGTTAACATATTTTGAGTGACTATTGAGAGTAGTATTTAAAATGTAACAAAGTAGACATGAATGCAGTGTTAAATTGTGTTCTTTATAGAAGGTTTCATGGCCCAAACCTTGATCTTCCTGGAGAAACATATCTGCTTGAAGCGTGTCCTTTGAGATGATACTAGAGCTCAGAGATGCTGCTTATGTTGGGAGAAAGAAGAGGGAGGCGTACGGCCCAAAGAACACAGTCCCATCAGTGAAAAATGATGGTGGCAGTATTATACTGTGGGGATGCTTCAGTGCATCTCCAACTGGGAATCTTGTCGAGGTGTCTTCCAGCAGATCCGTTGCTCCTGGTGAAGAACTGCCTTCTCAGAATGGAAATGCTTCGTCATCATTGACCAGTTATTTTGCAGATTTAATTGTTACTACACATGGACTGGGGTTTTGCCACTCCTCGCCATCACTACTTTCTTAGCTTCTTAGGTGTGGTATGTTCAGTGTTTACATAGCCGGAAGAGGACCCAATACAGTTTAAACACACCATGATGTGAAGGTCATGACTGTCTAAACTGGAGACACAGGTTGTGGTGTAGCTATTGGCTAATGTTGGCACAGAACCAAGAAAAACATTGCACGTCTCATTTTGAACAGTTTACTCATTTGTTCGAGGAGGGCACTTTTGCCTTTAGCCTATTTTCAAACCCTTGAGAGCTAAAGTTGACCGCAACCTTTAATACAGCTGATACTTGCAGTTTAAAGATTGCTCTGAAAAATATTCTGTTGCCACTAGTTTAACTCTTTTTGTGGTGTTTTTTTTGTTTGTTTTTGTGATGTTTTGTTTTGTAGGTATCTCATCAGCCAGGGTGCCAGTGTAGGAGTTGTAAACAGTGAGGGCGAGACGCCTCTGGACATTGCCGAAGAGGAGGCAATGGAGGAGCTCCTGCAGAATGAGATCAACCGGCAAGGTACAGTATTACAGTAATGTTGAACTTTGCTCTCCTAGTTTGTAGTAATATTATTTATGCAGAAGTGAACCCTTTTTATATAGGTTTACAATAAGTCCTTTTGTTTTCGGTCTACAGTAGCTCTAATCTTACTATCCCACACCCCACGTAAATAAAACAAAAGCAAACAACCAAAACTGGATAATCTGCTTTTAGTGTCTCTTGGCAAATATTAATTATCTGGCACAGAGCTATAGAGATTAATTTAGCCCTTAGCAGGCCACTTGATAAGGCCTGGACAACTCTGTAGTCAATCTTTTGGGTTAGAGGACAAGGCATTGCACCTCCTTTCACCACTGTTTTTAAGCAAAGTCAACATATGGTTTGTTAATAATAATGTCCATCAAAATTTGTGGCAGACTTTACACAGATGAGTTTTGTCTCCAGGTGAAAACTCCACCAGAATACCTGCACCTCCAGTCTCCAGCCATGACAAATAAATCAGCCAACAGTTTGTAGTGTTTCCGCGATTGTAGTGATTGATGGTGCAGCGCAGGACCCAAATGTGAAAGAAAGAAAGAAATGGAGACAGATGGGTGTTGAGCTTTTGGTTGCTGTAGTTTAGTGTCTGCACACTGTAAGTGCCTCATATTTGAGCACTGTTGTTTGTTCCAACTTAATCATGTGACATGCTGAAGGTAACATAGCAGCCAGGGGCCCCATTTGTATTCATGCATGTATGAGTATGTTTTCAAATAGGATCTGAATTCTCACTGGGTGTCAGTCGCCCGCTGTTTTCCACTTGCCTGTTTGACTGAAAAACTTACATAATATAGAATTGTGATCCACTTGTGTTATGAGCACTCGTGATGATTCAAAAGCAAAACGTCAGGTGTTACTATTTTTGGTCGGGGCGCTCTTGATGAAAGGCCCTTCCCTGTGGTGAGGGGCCATGCACAGACGTGCTAACTGGCCTGAGGCCAGAGGGGGGTGCTCCTCGGCTTCACTAATAAAGCCTGGCTAGCTTGCTGTTCTCTTAGGTACACATTGTGGTTAAGGTGCATGAATATTATGTATTTTTATATTTTACTAAAGGTGGTGCTTGATCCAACTTAGAAAGGACTAACCTTTAAAGTTATTAAAGGAAGGTTTAGCATACATGTTAATAATACTGGTGGGCGTATTCTCAAGAAAATGTCTCAAATAAATCTGCCTATATACACCCTTCTTGATCCAGGGACTCAACTCATGCATGCTGTGGAGTAAATTTTTAGTCTTGGAGGACGTATGTAGTCTTGGACCACTTTAGTTAATAGTTTGCACTGAGGTTCAAAGTTGAAACCTTACACAGGTAGTCAGATTCTGCAAGTGCGTAGAATTGCACAAATTTCAGGTGTTAAGTTGCCCCTATAACAGTCGGTTGATAAAAGGCTTTCTGAGCTGTCAATCTCTGTTCTCTTTAATTCAGGATTCAAATATTTGAGAGCTTGTGGCATCCAGTGATAATTGAACCTAGAGCACTGTTTGCGCCATATTATGTAATGTCAGGGGAGTTTGCACCCACCCAGTCCTCAGGTGTCTTGGCCAGTGGCTGCTGTCAGTTTTGATTTGCCCGATGGATGCATTGCCTGGTTCATCCTCACACTGCTTCCCCCACAATCATTGCACATTTCAGTCTTTTTTCCTTCTTTTTTTTTTTTTTAAACCAGATTACTGAATACATTTTCAATATGTGAATATTATGAATTTAATTATAAACACTGTCTTGCATAAAGTGCTTGCAAGATTAAAACTCAGCTGCAAAGTGAATTTGCAAAGCTGAAGGCAGCTGCAGACAATCCACAGCTCAGCCCTTTATGCTAGAGGTAGGGCGGGCAGCATTATGCAACCAGCTGTTGTGTAACGCTTCTGTATGTTTGTAATGTGATTTTTCTCCTCGCAAAGAGATGCCAGTCATGAGGTTAAACTTGTTAGCGATTGACCGTAGTTTCGCCTTTACAGGGACAACCCTTCCATGCTCTCCTTGACCCTGATTGGGCCAATGATTTACATGCGCTGCCATCTTCCTTGTGTTCTCCATCAGCCACAGCAAGCAAGCTGCTGCCTGTCCTTGTAATGGACTGAAAGTGGACAGCCTCACAATTGATTGAAGGTCCTGTTAGCATAAGAAGGGAGGAATGTGGATTTAGCTGGCAGCAGCTTTTCTTCAGATGAAAATGTAGCCTGATTTCTTTTGACTTGTCTTTACTTGTTTACTTGTTGGGTTTTTGGTTGCTTCGGTGTGGGCTTCTGTAAAGTTTTTCTTTTTGGGTTCACCACACAAACTCTTGGTTAAGTGGTAACGGGGCAAAGTGGGACACGATGCCTTTTTTGGTGTAGTGGACTTTCTCTTTATCTTCTTTTTGCTCAGGTAGAAGATGTGCTGTTCCCTTGTAAAAACTCAAAGTTGAACTGCTGCCAACTCTTCCACTCGCCTCTTGTTCTGTAGTCCTACTTGGCCATTTTACTCCCTGCTTTTTATAGACAGTGCCGGCTCCTTCCCTGGAGATTATGGGTGGTTGCTTCGCCTGACCTGTCCCAATTCCCAAGATTAACACAGTGGTTTTTGGACCTTTTCTTTTCAGAAGGAATAAATTTTTTTTTTCAATCACTAATTAATAACTCCTGTTTTCTTCGTTTTCCATAAAATAAGTCATACTTAATCAACTTGATTGAATCAGAATCAGAATGGGAGTTTATTGCCAGATGTTGAGGTTTACAACATTAGGAAATTGCTGCGGTGCTTCAGTGCAAACAATAAGAATTAAAGTGCTATGTAGAAAGAAAGATATGTGCATGAGATATACATGAGATATATACATGAGAATAAGAATTAAGAGTGCTACGTAGAAAGATATATACATGAGTGCAGGTGGTGATCAGTGCCAAACATGAAATGATGCAGTGACACAGCGTAGGGTCATGTGTTAGTGGCGGGGACAGTCATGTGGTTATTGTTCATGTGTCCAACAGCAGAGGGGAAGAAACTGTTCTTATGGCGAGAGGTTCTGGTGCGAATGGACCGGAGCCTCCTGCCTGAGGGGAGCAGGTCAAACAGACTGTGTCCAGGGTGAGAAGGGTCAGCTGAGATCCGAGCTGCACGCCACAGTGTCCTGGAGGTGTATAGGTCCTGCAGAGATGGGAGTTTGCAGCCAATCACCTTCTCAGCAGAGCGCACAACACGCTGCAGTCTCTGTTTGTCCCTGATAGTGGCTCCAGCGTACCACACGGTGATGGAGGAGGTGAGGATGGACTCGATGATTGCAGTGTAGAATTGCATCATCGTCCGTGTTGGCAGGTTGAATTTCTTCAGCTGCCTCAGGAAGTACATCCTCTGCTGGGCTTCCCTGGTAGACCATAGGACCACCATCAGTTCCCAAGCCTCAGTTGGTTCACCTCTTCATTGACCAAACCAACCTACTGAGGTTTAGATTTGTTCCAAACACTGGAAAAAGCAAAGTCTGATTAATGTTACCTTCTTGGTTCAGGACACTTCCAGGTAGATATTAAACGCACTCATAAAATTGCCTGGAAAGTTATGCACTGTTATAGTGCGTTTTTCTTTTGATAATCAATGTTAAAGGGCTGATATTTATTTAAAGAGTAAAAACCGTGACAGCATTTTATTAGAACTGTCAGGTCAGAGAAGGACACAAGGACAGTGAGTCAACAGGCCCAGTCTTTGTCCCAAAGCTGCTCTCTTTGACATAAAACTTTGAAATCTACTTTCTTCCTGTTTGGTTTCACTTTCTTAGAATTTAGCTTACTAATCCTCTCAATGTGCACCATAATTATCTGTGCCATGGTGGTTTTCTGTGGTACATTTAAGATTACTGAAAAAGATACGGACAGATTTGCATGCGCATTTTAGCTGCATCTACAAGGTAAGCAATCCACAATGACTTTGTGGCCAAAGATCATAGAAAGTTACTGACATGAAGTTAGGCCAGAAAGAAAAACACTGACAATGTAGAGTGAGCAGATCCCGTGATAAACTTTGCGGTGAGAGATTGAAGGGACTATCAATGAGAGTGCACGATACTGGTGATTGACACATCACAGATTAGAAAACACATTAGAGTGTAACCTAGACAACCGGGGCCTTAAATGTCCACCAGCGACCAGCCATCGTTTTCAAAGCGATGCAGGGTGAGAAACTTGCTCAATGTGTCATTAACCACTTGGATTTTTGGAATAATTCTTTCCCAGGTGCAAGATTTATTGGGCATTTTGTCTTATACCTTTACAAAATCTTAGGAAATTAAAATGCAAAAAAATGTTGCTCTTAATAATCCAGATGTGGGAGGGTTGTTAGAACTTAAATTCTGCAGAATGTGATTTACATTAAGTCTTTGTCAGTATGGTAAAATTTGTCAACACATTTGGCACGAGGAGATGTTTGTGCATATATGTAGTCTGAGCCTCTGATGTCGACATAAATGAGTCAGTTGCCTTTCCAAAGTGTGTGTTTGCAACAAATATTATAATCCAAAGACCCCATATGTTGTAATTATTGAAAATATGAAATTCATACTAAAAATAGTTTTTATTGTTCTCAATGTTCCTGTTTAAGTTTCATTTTTATTAGCGTGAAACGAGCAGTTGTACTCAGGGAAACGACATTAAACCACTAACAATGAGCTTTAAATATCTCGGAGATTCACATGTCCAGTATTGTGTGAAGTAAATATTCAGCCTTAGGCTTGGAAACACGCAGTCTTGGACCGCTCTTGTTTCAGCTTGTGTTGAGTGTGGGTTAATTTCTTTTCTTTCTTTTTTTTTTTTTTCTATGATATTTAATACTCATTGACCCATTATCAGAAACCTGAAAGAGTGGAAACCAATTCACTGTGTCTGTGTCTGGCGAACTTTGTTTAGGAAACAAATGTCCTTCTCATGCTCCTCTCCAGCTAGCTGAAGCTAAACCTCTGGGTAAACGTAGACTTTTCCTCTGACTGCCCTTTCCTCATGGCAGATTTGCAGACACAGATGTCCTTTCATTGCTTTAAAAAGCTTGAGGTCTTAAATCATTCTATGCTGTCAGGAAATGAGTGGTGATGTTTCCCTGAGTGCAGAACAAAATCCTAGAAGACCAGCTGAAGTTTTGGCTTCTGCCCCAGACCCTTTTTTGGATCATTGTTTATACAGTTCATTGTACTTATCTCTCTCAGATCGTGCAGCAGAGCATTTCAGACAGTCTTGCGCTCCAACCAGGTGTCATCAAGACAGTACAGGCGTGTCAATACAGACTGCTCTGCATGCAGCATATAGCTTCAACATATTGAGCCACTTACCGGCTGGAGTGTTCGCAGCCGCCGTTGTATTGTTACATTGACAGATTATTGGCACAAAGCTGTTCCCTAGAGCAGATGAAATGGCTGACACCAGAGCATGGCAGAACCATGTTGTGTCTAGTTCCCTCCATAGAAAGTTTCTAACAATGAAATGCAACAGTGCCTGGCTTGATAAAAGTGCAGTTTGAAAATGCCTAAAAATTCATCTCATTCATCAGAGCTGAAATATTTTGTTTTGTCTTGGCTGTAATCTAGAGCAGTGCTGGCAAACTTGGTGAAAGGTTCATTCAGGCCAAGCCATTCAGATATTACATTAGGTCCTCAAAAGGACAAACCAATACAAGAGATTTAAGTGTCTGCATAGGTACATTTGTTTCTATATTGTTCTAAAATGTTTTCAATATAAAAGCAACCGGGCGGACTTCATACCTTAACTTTTTCAGCTGATATTTGTCGCTTATGTTCATCAGTTAGAGTAGGCTAATCTGAGAAATGTGAAAGCTGCACCTTTGCTACACAGCTGTGGTCCCTTTGACGCACAGTATTTGCTATTGTGAATTACACTGGCTACATTATCCCTATTAAGGGGCGCGGAATTGAACAAATATTCAACATTTGCATTCTGCGCAGCTTGCGAGAGAGACAGCTGCTATTACTAATGGTCCCGTCCCCTCCAACAGAATATGAATAGGTCACTAATGCAACCTGTTCCAAACATTTGCATACCTTACTCTGGATGTAAACAAGTAGAAGTCATAAATATCTTGATCTAATTGGGTCTTGTTCTCTCTCTAGGTTCATTGCTGCAGCAGGCAGCTTGTTCCTAAGTAGCAGGTAATCCCTGGGTGTCTGTCTGTACACTATCATGCTTCTCCATTTCTCCAGGGGTTGATATCGAGGCAGCCCGGAAAGAGGAGGAGCGCATCATGCTGAGGGATGCCCGGCAGTGGCTCAACAGCGGCCAGATCCAAGACGTGCGGCATACGAAATCTGGAGGAACGGCGCTCCATGTAGCCGCCGCGAAGGGATACGTCGAGGTTTTAAAGTAAGCAGTAGCCCTCAGAGACGGTAAAACAGTTGGAGCACACTTTGGTACATAAAGTGTCTCCTGTATGTTACTTTATTTGAACACTATTTATAGTAAAGACGGTGGTGATGCCTAGCCTCATCGGTAATGCAAGACATATCTCGGTCTCTGCATCTTGTCATCTTGCCTCGTTCTGACATTGTCACTGTGGGTTGTTAATACAGTTGCGCTGCTCAAGGATAGAAACCGCAACGGCCTGTCCATCTGGTCTGGGAAGCCAGCCAGCACACTCTGCTGCCATAGATAGCTCTAAGATCTCTGATGTTTAGCACAACTACCGTACACGGGACAGAGATCCAAATGTTTCCCCCGTCGTGGCAGATTTATTGGCTGAAATATTTGCTAGCCTCACCGAGCTTTGCTAAGGGATGACTAAGATTTTCAGATTACGTCTCTGTTTTTTCGGGGAATCTGTATCTCATAAAAGTGACCTGGGGTTACAATACTGACGCACAACAGAGCTCGAAGCCTAGCAACACTTTGAAAAATCAGTTTACAGAATGAAATCAGTCATTCACTCCGCACATTCACCCTCCCTGTGTCTTTCTTGTAGGCTTTTAATCCAAGCAGGGTATGATGTAAATATTAAGGACTATGATGGCTGGACTCCTCTACATGCAGCAGCACACTGGGGCAAAGAGGAGGCCTGTAGGATACTGGTTGAGAATCTATGTGACATGGACATCATGAATAAAATGGTGAGGAACTAGAACTAGAAGCAGTCATTAAGTTAAGTGCAGTCTTTAACTCTTACGTGTTTCCCTTCAGGGTCAGACTGCTTTTGATGTAGCAGATGAAGATGTTCTGGGATACTTAGAAGAACTACAGAAGAAACAAAATCTGGTGAGTCACTTTGGCATCTGAACAAAATTCTTGAAAGATTCCAAGAAACCTTCTCATGACGGGAAAACATGTCTTAATTTTTATAGTATAATTTCATTTCCTGTGCTGGACTCATGAGTGTCTTGTTATCATCTTAATTCCAGCTGAGAAGTGAGAAGAAAGATGTTAAGAAATCTCCTCTGATTGAAACAACCACCACTGGGGACAACAATCAATCACTGAAGCCAATCAAGAGGTAACTTTCTAATGAGAAGTAATGAATGGAAATGGTTAACTGAATCAAAAAAGCTAAGGTACGACGATATCTTTAGGAGAACAATCTCACTTTGTCAAGTGTTCTCTCTAAAGTTTTTTTTTTTTTTCTTTCTTGCTTTCATGTATGAGAGTAGCGTCTTATCCTTCCTGCAATTGGCCAGAAAGTCAAACTGTCTAAAGCCAAGGGGTGAAGGAAAATGTCTTCAGTTTACCAAACTCAAAACTCTAAAAATCTAGTTCACGTTGCTTATCTGTGAGCCCTACTCTCTACTGATGCTGCAGTACTATACTAACAGTGTTACATTTGTGTTTTTTAGCAAAGAAACGCTGCTTCTGGAGCCCGAGAAGAGCGCTCCTCGCATCGAGACCTTAGAGCCAGAGAAAGTGGACGAAGAAGAGGAGGGTAAGAAGGATGAATCAAGCTGCTCTAGTGAAGAAGAGGAGGAAGAAGATTCAGAATCAGAGACTGAAGCAGGTACTGTATGATTTTTATGTTAGACTTGTGGTGTTTTGGCTCAAGTCTTGAGCCAAAACTTTAATTATGAAGTACCAATTTTATTCTGTAATTTCTGGGCCTTTTATACTTATTCTGCATGTCAAGAAACCATATTGTGACTATTCTCGTCTGCTTTTTTTTTTTTTTTTTTTTGGGAACCTCAGCAGAAAAGAGCAAGCCCTCAGCAGCAGTGAGCAACAGCACAACACCAACCAGCGTCACGGTGTCTTCTCCAACTAGCCCAACTAACCAGGTGACGACCCCCACTTCACCAGTTAAAAAGGTACGACCGGGGAACTCTTTGCCGTCCTGCCCTGTCTGGAGAAAGGGGATGGGGATTACTTATTCTCCCTTTGCAACAAAAACCTGATTTTGCAGTCAGGTGTTTGCATATACAGTTCTATAGTTTAAATTAATGAGTAATATAAATTAATAGCTCTGTCTGGCTTGAATGAGAACATAAATGTAAGTAGCTTTTAACAAACATGGCAACAGGATAGGGACGGTTGGAAAATTCTGCAGTATAGTTGTAGGTTGTTCTAAAGGTTGGAGCAAAGTGTACAGACAAATGCATTTGGGTGGTAAAAGTAAAACTAGGCCTTGAATTACAGTCATGTTCCACTTTTGAAACTGCTGCCCTCTGCTGGCAGAATAATGCCAAGCATTTTTTCTAAAGTGAACCCTCTGAGTTTCCCCAAGGGCAGGTTTTCCTCTTTGATTTAATTGAACGCATTTAAAATATTGTGAAATATAATATTTGGTGTTTACAAAAATATGTAATGTAATCAAACTTTTTTTTTTTTGTCATTAGTGCTTCATGTTCTTTGTTCTAGGTTAAAAAAATTAGAACAGAAAAGCAAAAGTTGAAAAAACACAAGCAAGCAAACGATAAGGAAGCAAGATCGAAGTGTGAAACAAACATGTTGCACATGTAGGGGACGTTCTTAAAATTTAAATTTGAGGCACCCAAGTCTGTGATATGTGATGCCACCTCCAAACCTGACTTTAGCCCTTGAATGAACCTGAAAAAAAGGGAGGTTGTCTCACCACCAGACACCCATCTAGAGCCTTTTTGGTTTCTTTTTTCTGCTTCTTCTCTTGAGATAAACTTCTTGTTCCTGTCCTTATTTGAAGCCTGATTCTCACTCAAACCACAATGTCCTCTGTCTAATAAGTTAGCAAAGTCCAAATTCCAGTGTTTGCATCTGTCACTTATTTTGAGAACATTAATGTCAGTGAGCATTGTGTGGTGTGACTAGGCTTTAAAATGCCTGTCTTTGCTCATAAAGTGTGTTTCTTTTGCTGCTGCTTCTCTTATTCTGTCTCAACCTCTCTGTTCCTCCATGCCCTCCCTCCCTCTGTCATTCTCTCTCTGCATCATTCTCACCCTGGGCTCTTGTCTTGGTTGGCTTTAGTTTGAATGTATTACTCCCCTCATGCCTGTGGCGGAGCCAGGCTGTCCTGCATTGTGGCGTCAAGGTTTGCGCAAAACTGGCATTTCTCTAGTGCCCAAAAAACTTATGGTGAGGCCTTGGTGTGCACCAGAGTTGTTCTGTAATCCTACATGCACCTGTGCACTGATAAAGCACTAAACACCCCTAACCATTCTGACCTGATCCAGGCGATATAGGGTTTTTCCACTAGTTTAACGGCATAAACTGAACATTTCATGTTTCACATTAAAAAATTTCCACTGGTGATTGAACAGGATGCTTTTATTGTGAAGAAATAAAATGTAGGAAATGCATTTAAACCGCAGAACAAACAGAGGTTAACTAGCAGGTAAATTGCTAATTTACCTGCACTAAGGATTTATCCTCATATTTTGATTACATAATTAGTATCACAATAAGTACAAAGAGGCAGTTATTGTGATTTCTTGTTAAGAAGTTGTTTAAAATTTTCCAAAATTAACAAAGTTGCCGACATAATGTGGTGAAATAACAGCTGTGGTTTAGTTTCCAAACATCGTTGTATTATCAGCTGAAGATCGAGTAGGGCTCGTCCGTGCAGTAAGCTACACAGGTGACAGTGCTGCAGCGTATGAGCCTCTGCCCCTCATACACAGGCTGATAAAATGTGCAGCAATAACAAACAGGAATAGTTTTGGTACCTGTCCCCTCCTCTGTGGTGCAATGGGGGGAAAACCGTTACCTAACCGTGGATGTTCATGGCATGACAAACCACGCGCAGTGGAAAAACCAAAATCGCGATTGATTGCTGCCAATAGCTGCTTTTCACCTATCACCCTAGCATGGTGTTTCCACTTGTAATCACCAAATGCACTGTCTTGATCATGCTTTCATTTCACGTCTGTGCGACTTCTGCTGCTTGTAAACTTTGTTTTCAGACAAAACCTCCACAGGCTGTAAGAGTTATTGAAGTCATCATATTTTGAAAATGGCATATAACCAGGAGTGTATTTTACAGAGTATTGAAGTCAGGAAGAGGCATTCTGGTCATGTGTCACATCTGACATGTTTTTAAAAATAATAAAGTTTCCACCTGAAATAAAAAAAAAAAATCTAAAATTTGCAGCCCTTATGGATTAATCCGACTTGTTTTTAACCTGTTTGACTTTTGCGTTACTTACCACGATAACTAAAAACCTCTAAACATCTTTGTCCTTCTAAATGGTCAACGAGGTCTTAATTAGACTGCTGTCCTTTCCTCACTCAGGTCACTCAGCCTGCTGGAAAGGTCTCAACTAAAGTGGAGGAGGAGAGGAAGGATGAGTCTCCAGCGTCCTGGCGTTTGGGTTTGAGGAAGACGGGCAGCTATGGAGCGCTGGCCGAGATCACTGCCACCAAGGAGGCACAGAGGGAGAAGGATACCACTGGGGTTATGCGTTCGGCCTCGAGCCCTCGCCTTTCCACATCTCTGGACAACAAAGACAAGGAGAAGGTCAGAAGGGATTGAAGCCGTTTTGGTTTGGTTTTTTTTTTAGTAGGTGGGGTTGCGTAGATGATTCTTAATTAAAAGGTTTTGTGTTTTTTATTGTGGTAACAGAGCTTTCTTGTAGCAATACTACACAGCTCCTTTACAGCTATGTCCTGCTTGTTGTGCTGCCTGCAGGAAAAGGATAAAGGAACCCGGCTTGCCTATGTGGCTCCAACCATTCCCAGGAGACTGGCCAGTACTTCGGACATTGACGAGAAGGAAAACAGGTGAATCCCTGGAGACGCGTGGCCCTGTGCAAACATGCATTGGATTGTGTGGCTCCTGTTGCTCACTGCTGGGTGCCCCAATGCTGTGCATGGTGTGGCCTTAAGCAGCTGCTTTTTTTTTTTTAATGTACAGTGATAGATTTAGTAATCAAGAAACACATTAAGGACGATTTTTAAAAATGGGAGACCTATTCCTTTAGTATACATGTTACTGTGGAAACGTGGGGTACGATTCTAGCTTGTGGTTTCCCAGGGACTCCACTGCTCTGATACGTAGCGGCTCCTACACCCGGCGACGCTGGGATGACGACCTGAAGAACAGTGAAGGAAGTGCCTCCAACATCCGAACCCCCAGCTACCAGCGCAGGTTAGCCTCGGCTGTAGTACAAACCTCTGCCACAACTTTCCACCCCAATCTCGTCGTGTCCATCATACGGGTGCCTTTCATAGCTTTGAAACCAAATTAACTGTGTAGATCATCAATAGTGAATTTATCAGTCACCTGAAGGGAAATTTGCTTTTAGTGATGTCATCAGAGATGTGTATGCACATGCTTGCATTTGCAGCAGCTGCTCTGAAAGCCATGCAAATGAGCCCAGCGCCTCTCTGTCACCGCCAAAGAGTCTTTTGCATGACTCTACTTGTCCTGTCAGGTTGCTGTGCCACTGAGATATTTTACAAGCCTCAAACAATCTAATAAATCAATTAAATAAGAAATTCTCAGGGTTGTTTGTGGCACAGAACTTGGACATGGACTTGTGCTGCATTTATATCGTATGGGAGAAATGCTGGCTGTGAGCCACTAATGAACTCACTCAAGTTTCAAGTTGTTGTTTCTTGCGTTTCTGAGTTTTGATGTTTCCAACCAAGACATCCTTAAATCTAATTCTGAAAAGGGGGGAAATGGTGAAGATCTCCCAACAATTGGATGATTTTAGATGTATCTCATCCTCCTTTAACTCTTTAAATACAGCAAAGTATCATCCTTCTCCCAAATGAGATGAATGCACAAACAGTGTGTCAAAGCTTTAGAGTCTTAAATATGTATGTTTCTTTGTTCTCTGCGTATATATGTCTGTATGTGTGCGCCTTCACCGCTAACATGCCTCTCTCGCCCACTTGCCTGCCAACACGCTAGCACTTCCCATACGCTAGCGCTAGGGCGGAGCGGCAGCACGCGGGACGTGCCAGCCAAGTCTTCGTCAACCTCCAACTTGGACCCTAACACCTGTAATACTAAACCTTGGCAGCCACCCACCTCCCACTACCCGTCTTACAGCATTTACCGCAGGTACACCAGCCTCACCGAGGCACCACCTGTCCTCTCTCACTTTCTGCATCTCTGCTCGGCTGGAGTGACCACCTTGTGTTTTGGGTTCCCTGTTATATTAAATGTTGGAAGGCTTTTTATTTATCTGCTGGTTACAACTTTCAGTAAAGTTAGAATTGTGGTTTAAAACATGATTAATGGTAATCGACTACATTTACCACCCTATAGTTGTGCATTACTCCAGTACAAGGAGAAGAACGTATTAGCATCTTCAAGTGAGTAACTGTTTGTTGTTGGGATCAGTGGCATCCCGCGTGTATGTAAATGGTCACTGTGAAGTTTCTCCAGACATTCATATGAAGTGTGAATGTCCCAGGAACTGTTTAAAAACACTCGTGTAAGAGGGGATTTTATTTATTTATTTAAATAGAAACATAGAAGTCATATAAAACAAAAATTTGTTTGGATGTAGCGCCATCACTGCAACTAAAAATGCCATGGTGAGACATCATCATCTGTCCCTTCTTAACAATCACTGCTCCCACCTAATGTGCCTTCACCATCAATGCAGTGTAGTAAACTAGTTGGACACTAGTTGTTATACAGTGCAATGAAAAAGAAGAAAAACAAAATTGATAAACTCATGTTCTCCATCCTAATTATTAAAGTAAAAGTGGAAACCACGATTGGCCACAATCAAACGGCTCTACTTGCATCTCATTCCATCTTGCCGATGATTCTTTATTCCACAGCGGCTCATTCGGCAGACGACACGAGGACTTGGGCTCCTCGACCACTTCCTCCGCCACGACCACCTCCACCTCCTCATCTGTTACCTCGCCCACGGGCCATCGTGGCCTGTACTCAAGCCTGGGCTCCTCCTCCACTCGCACTGGCTCCACCAGTCTCACCAGCAGGTACAATTTATTTCTTTTCAGGTTGAGAAATTCAGCTGCAGCTGAATGAATGAATGAATCTATACAGTTAT
Organism: Haplochromis burtoni; assembly: GCF_018398535.1. Taxonomy (NCBI): domain Eukaryota; kingdom Metazoa; phylum Chordata; class Actinopteri; order Cichliformes; family Cichlidae; genus Haplochromis; species Haplochromis burtoni. Next base: position 2,370,419 of record NW_024582410.1, read on the forward strand.
CATTTGAGGTCATGCACTCTTTCTTTAAACAAGCTAGAAGGCAGCGGTAATACTGGTCAGTTTCACCACATATTCATGTATTATATTTGTATAATAGTTTGTTTTCTAATTTAGTTGATAGCCATGTCCATGATGATAAATTTACTAATTTCCAGAAGTTTCTCAAAGTTTGAACAGTTTGCCTTTTTTTTTCTCTTTATTCTTTATTTTCTGTATTATTACTGTAGTGGAAATTTAAACACTTTATCATGTTACTAGGTTTTGTTTATTTTGTTAAAATTCAGCAGCATAAGTGGTGGATACCAAAAGCCAGAGAGTAGCAAAGTGCTAAAAAAAGATGGTGAGCTAACGCTCGAAGTGGTTTTATAACAAACGGTCTGACACAATCATCTGGCAGGCAAGAAAATGTATAGTAATTGGCCCTGAATTGTATATACAGGCTTAGGATTGTTGCATTTGTATTACAGCAGCTGAAAGGGAATCTGTTTAAAATGTGTGTGTATAAACAGGTACTGGTCAGAGGAGAGTGCAGAGAAGGAGAAGGAGTCGGCTGCTGTCGTCCCCACTATAAACACTGGCTCTACTACGACCACCACGTCTACCACTACCACCACTACCACTGGCACTGGCACCGAAAGACGCAGGTAAACCAAACACCTACTCAAACATCGATTTCATTAGTTTTATTAGCTCTTTAAACTTTGTGAATTTTTTTTATTGCAATCACATCTGTCCACCAAATTTATGGTGCTGTTTAAATGTAAGGAGACTTTCAGCATTTCCATATTCTTATTTCTGTAGGTTTGTGTTCACTCTTAGACTCTGTGCAGACATTCTGGGGAGGGAGTGAGAAAGCGGAGAGCTTGTGCTTGCATGTGTATGTTTGAGTGGGGGTCCAGTGCATGTCCTCCTGTAGCAACGCTGAAATAAGCCACCTGTCACGGTGGGAGTGGGGCCGGGCTGCTTCAGAGCCTGAACTGCTCCAGCGACTTCTCCTTATAAGGAACGTGGGCAGAAGAAGCACATTTTCCTCAAGGCCAAGACCCCATTCTGGGCTGAATGAGTTCATACTGTTGTGTGGCCAATAGAAGAGTGTTTCAGCCTGAGACGAGCGATTACTGTTTTATTTCCCAAATTGTGTTGCCTTTTGGGCATGAAGCTCGCGTACCGGAACGTTTAAACCTAGAGGTATATCTCATTTTACAAATATAACACACGAGGAAGACATTATTTAAAAAATCCTGGCTTGGAGGGAAAATGACCAAGATTTTTTTTTTCCCCTCTTTCTCATATCTGTTCTTTGTTGCTATATTACAAATGTATATCTAGCAGACAGCAGTGATTTTTACAATAGCTGTTTTTAATTTCCCCTGTGAAAGTGAAGCATGGATGTCCTTTACTCCAGCCAAGCTACACTGCAGCTGACTGCTTCCTCAGTTAATATTAACATTTTTAATAAACTACCAGAGAAAAGAAATGTACCATTAGGTAAAAACACAAGCACAGCAATATTGTGGAGGTAAACGGATGCGTAAGGAGGATTAATGGGTTCCAGTCTTGACACTGAACAAGCCCATAGTAAAAAGAGAACCTGCTACTTTAAGTTGATACAAAGTATTAAATTGTCTTTAACACTTCACTCTAGGACTTCCCAGCGCACAGTGACACAGTCTTACCTCCATCTTTATATTTAGATTTTGTGATGTGACTGCGTCTTTGAAGGTTAGCAGGATCACATTAACAGGTTGACCTGTGTCACATGCATGATGATTTAGTCCAGTGTAGTCTAAATAAGAGCTGAAAACACGTCAGATGAGAGCAACGCCTGGCTCTTTACATGTAGTTTAACCGCATTTCCATTGCAAACTTGTTTTAACGTGGAAATAAAACACTGCTAAAGTCTTGTTTACACCTGTAAATGCCCCATGTATTTGTGTGAGCAGGTGTGTTAATACTTTATCAGCAAATCTGTACATTTGGATGCAATTTCTGCTGATTAGAGAGCCTATTTAGTAACCCCTGTTTCTTTAATGAATGGTAAAGCTCAATATCATGAGGGCAAGTACGAAGCATATTTAAGTAGATTAACTTCCCCATTCAGGAGGGTTTTTTTTTTCTTCTTTTTTTCTTTTTTTTTTTTTTTTTTACTTCCTCTAAATATTTAACCTCTGTGTGTCTGTGTTTGTGTATTTTGCTTGTGTCTCTTTCAGGTCGTACTTGACTCCAAAGCGAGATGAGGAGTCGGAGTCTCAGAGGAAAGCTCGCTCCAGACAGGCTCGACAGTCAAGGAGGTCCACCCAGGTTAGTTAAACCACATCACCTTAAATATGCTGAGTCCTCATCTCTTATGTTTGCAAAGGTGTATGTTCCTTTTAATGACCCTTAACCCTGTGAGGCAAAATGTCAGGCTCAACTGTGTTTTTACTACTGTTTAGCTCTGTATGATGTCAGTAAGAGCAGATATCCTAATATGGCCATCGCAAAAAGCTCTGTTTGTGAACTCAACCCACCTGCTGTTCTAGCCTTGTGCTTACAAGGGCTAGCCAACCAGAAGAAAGTTGGTTTACCAGCAGGGGGAAGGGAGCAAAAATTCAGTGATATAACTGCACTAAGACCCAGTAAATGAGTATAACATGCTGCCTTTAAACCATTCTTTTATAATGTTATCTGTAGGAAGGGTAAATAAAATGGGAATTTGGTATTCATAGGAACATGTTTAATTTAACCTACAACTAGAGCCTCAACCAAACCACAAAAACATAACTTATGTCTCTAATCTGACTTTTTTTTTTTTTTTTTTAATATCCCCATCAGTTTTTGTTCTTAAATGTTGATCTGAGTCTTCAGTTGTAGGAAACCTGCTTTAACATGATCAGAATAGTCACTACTGCTCAAACGGCTAATAAGCCAAATAAAGGTGGATTCCCACATCAAAACAAACTGTTAACAAATGATGACCTCTGCATGTTCCTGGTTTGTATTGTATTTCTATGGCCACAGACTGTTCAAATAAGACCTGTTATTCTTGTTGAGACAGCCCAGACTTTTATTTTTTGTTTGTGTACACAGGCAGCTCTTGTACCAAGAGCTCATTTTACAGAATTTGAGCTTTGTCCCTGTTTTAAAAAGAAAACTTTGCTTGGATCAGTCGACCAGTTTTTTTTGTTTTTTGTTTTTTTGAACTAATTAATTACCAATTTTGCAGCATGTATAGAATCTGCAAATATAAGACTAATTTTTAAAAATCATCCAAGAAAGAAATTTAAAAAAGACTTTCCTTCTTCCAGGGTGTGACTCTGACTGATTTACAAGAGGCTGAGAAAACAATCGGCAGGAGTCGTACCACAAAGACTCGGGAGGAGGAGAAGGAGGAGAAAGAGAAGCAGGACAAGGAAAAGCAAGAGGAGAAGAAGGAGACTGAGACGAAGGACGATGATTACCGATACAAGTACCGCACCTACGATGAGGTGCATATTTTAAATGTTTATATTGTTATAATGTATTACTGAAACGACACAATATTTTATAATAATAATTTAAATATTACAGCTAGCCTGACCTCTTCATCTTACCCTCCTCTCTCCCAGCGGTCAAGGCCTTCATCTTCTTCCACCTCCACCATTTCCTCAGTCAGCACTGCCTCCACCCCTTCCTACTCTAGCACCACGTCCTCCAGTTCTAGCTCCCTCAACAGGCCTAACAGTCTGACGGGGATAACCTCCTCCTATAGCCGTTCCTCCAGAGATACAGAAAAGGGTGAGTGTTTTTCATACCCGATACAGGTATTGAGAAGTTTTTTTTTTAAGTTGTGGTTGTGTTTGATGAGGAAAAGTCTTCAAATTTAAACTGAATGCACATAAAAGCATGGCTGTATGTGTGTGGCAGCACTACACATGTCTTCAGATCTTAAACAGTCATTGCACTCTGTCAGATTTGAATTGCTCTGTAGTAAACTGGGCAAATGGATGTTTATTAATGTTGCCTCAAGGGGATTGCTAATCCCTCTTGTTTAAAACTGTGCCAGCTTTGGTGAGGTGTGCTCTCACATAAAGCCATATAGGCACAGCTCGTACGTGCCTGCTGCTGTAACTGTCTCCACTGTTTTCACATGGGCCATATGCCAAATGTTGATTTAGACCATTGACACAGAAGGGGTTTGGGTTGTCTTTTAAATTAAGTACCTCTTCAATTAAACAAACCAATGCATGAAGTGTCCTTGGAAAATTGAAAGCAGCTGAAGGAAACTGTGACAGACTTGTGACCAAGCTTTTCCCCAAAATAGCAGGATGCCTTCTCAACAGAAAGGCCAGAGCTAGCTGATTAAGGACTGAGCTTTCAAAATAAGAGAAGACTGCAAACTTGCAGGGTGGCAGGGTAACAGTTTCACCTCACAGCATTAAAGTCCTTGTTTTGTATGCAGGCTAGGGCATCTTTTCACACACAGATGCACACAGTTCAAAAACATGCATTCGGTTATTTATTTATTTATTTATTTTAATATGTTTGCAAGAGAAGAGATGAAATCCTCCATGGATGTAATTCTCTAGGTTTCTTTATGTGACACAATCATAATCTGTCCAATAATTGTTGACTTTCTTCTCAATGAAAGCAGAAGCAGACAAGAAGGAGGAGGAAAAGGAGGGAGAGGACAAGTCTCAGCCCCGCTCCATACGGGATCGCAGGCGGCCCCGCGAAAAGAGACGTTCCACTGGGGTGTCCTTCTGGAGTCAGGATGTAAGAGATTTGCACACTGTGCAAAGCTTTCTCTTTAGAGCTCAGTTTTTGAAGTGGTCATCGCACTCTTTGTGAAGTGCACAGTTCATAACTCGTGCACAGCTTCGGGTGTTTCTTTGATCATTTGGATGGCCCAAAGCAGCACCTAACCTTCATATCTTTTTAAATTCCAGGGTGATGAAAATGACCCCGATCAACAGTCGGACTCGGAGGAGGGCAACGCCAAGGGAGAGCCACAGGTAACTCGGGTCATAGGAGAGAAAGTAGCCCTCCAGCCTCCATCCCTCTTCTCCTTGTATCCCATGACGTCTATTTCATCTTTTGCATTTATTTACTATTCTGGTCCTTCCTCGCCTCATCTCATGTAGTTAAGGCCAAGGAAGTGGACTAGTCTTTGATATTCATTACTCTGTGCTGTACAGCTATGATTTCCTCTCCTACCGCTTATCTTTTCTTTTTCTTTTTTTGGACTCCTGCCTTTGAATTTCTTATTGTCCTCCCCCTTTCCACCTTCCGGTGATTGTCTGGTGTATGAGGGTGACCTTGCAAACCAAAGGCTCACTCGGCAACAGATCAGTGGGCTTTTAAAACATGTAGAAGCACAAAAGGAAGGAAATGCAGGTCTTTTATAGGCAGAACACACACTTAAATGACATGCTGAGGTTTCCCAAGTTGAAATTTGAGCCCCCCTTTTTTTTTTTTTTCTTTTTCTTTTTTTTCTTTTTCCCCTCCACAAATGAAGTCAGAATTTCAACTTAAAACGAACAAGAAATAACATGTAAGAATTTTCCTAAAGGCTTCTGGTGACATAAGCATAAAAAAGCAGTGGAATCCAGTGCATTCATACTGTCTTTAGAAGCCACAGAGAGGGCAGCTTTGTGAAAATATTGTTGGCTGGGTGCACTTCCTGTTTGGATGGGAGTGTCTTTTGAAGCATAATGGAGAACACACAGTTTTCCTTTGAGTACAGAGATCCTGGGGATGAGAGAGAGACAACAGCTATTTACCATCACTTCCTGTAGGACAGTAAACAGGGTGGACCAAATCGGAAAGGAGCCCTTATCCTGAAATGTACAGGAAAAACTCTTTCATTCCAGCTCGTCTCTCTTAATTACAGGCATAAATGTATTTTTGAGTTGAGTTTGCAAATATTTTTTAAGTTTAAGCTCATCTAAGGTCATCCTGATAAATGTTGGTACTGAAACAAAATGCTTGGTTGATTCCTAATTAGTAGATAAGACGCTAAAGACATCATTTAAAAACAAAAAACAGCCAATTTGATTCCAGAGTCTGTCTTCAAAGTCTTTCTCCAGTTGCTCCTTGAATAATGTTGAGCTAGCTCTACAGCTTTTATCTCACACCCCCACCACCACCACCAGAAGCACTCTCAGGAAAACCCAGAGTGTAGCATTGTTGTGTCACCACACTCTCTCTGCCTCCAGAAGGAGACTGCAATTTTTAAAATAGCTGGAAGACCAACCCCTCAACCTGACCTTCCTATCTGATGTCTGGCTCCATTCTCATGGCTGTGGCACTACACAAGCACAGCAGACCTAGAGGCACAGTGCAGGCACCTCAAGGCTGTAGCTGGCCTGTCAGCTGTTAGTTGTTACTGTGTCTGTATGTGCATGCAGAGCAGCTGGGAGTGAAGGTCGGGTACTGTAGTCTAAATAACTGGTTCCATCCTACTGTTTAGTGTTTTCGTTTTTCTTTTTCTTGTTTTCTTTCGAAACCCTCTATCAGAGTTGAATCTTCTAGTATTTTAGCATTTTTTCCAAGTGTAGCGACTGAAAACATCTTATGGCAGAATAAACTGCTTTCTAACTTTCTGTTTTGTTTTTCTTTCTTACAGAGTGACCGATTGTTCAGGTAGGTTTTCCCCTCCAACATGTTATGTTCCTTTTTTGTGTTTGTGTGTTTCTGTTTTAAACAAATGCCTGTCATTACTGTTGCAGGAATGAGAGCACTTCATCCTTAGATCGTAATGACACTCTTTTTACTCGTAGCTACGGTGAAAGTCGAAGGCCGTATTCTAGCCGACTGGATAAAGATGACGCCACTGACTACAAGAAGGTATTTATTTTCAGAAGAACTCAAACTCGTAAACAAAGTATTGTACAAAAGTCTTGAGACATCCTTCATTTCTTTACATTTTGCTTCCAAGGAGTGAGGTCTAATAGTAATAATAATAATCTTAAGACTTTAGCACAGTACTGTTAAATAAATAATAAAAAATATCTATAGCACCTTTCTAGACAGAGTCACAAAGTGCTGCACATAAGATGACAAATACTAAAAAGGTAAAACAGACAATATAAAACAGGCAAAAAATTAACCAAAAACAGTTTTAAAAAGGTGAGTTTTGAGTTGTTTTTTAAAAACAACTACAGAGTCCAGGGTTCTTAATTTATGAGGGAGAGCGTTCCAGAGTCTCGGGGCCACAGTGGCAAAAGCTCTTTCACCCTTAGTTCTCAGTCTGTTTTATAGCAAGTAAGCCCTGATCAGATAACCTCAGGGACCTGCTAGGGGCATAGGGCTGTAGCAGATCAGAGATGTAAGATGGTGCCGGTCTATGCAAGGCTTTGGATGTCAAGACCAGGATCTTAAAATGCACTCTAAATTCAACAGGAAGCCAGTGTACTGAATACTAGGGCTGGGCCATATTATACCGTTCACGGTAATACCGGTATAATGTTAGGCAACGATAGGAAAATGAAATATCGCGATAGAATATGAGTAAAACGCGCATGCGCAGTGCCTTTGTTTTCATACGCACATGGCCGATTGTTGAGTGAAACAGATGAACCAGAATTGGTTTGTAAAAATGGTGCAACTTCAGTGATGTGGAACTGGTTTGGTGTTTGTCCGTCAGATACACGACAAAGCACATTTTTTTGCAGAACATGCAAGCGGCCGTCGGACTAAGATGCCCTTAAATCTGGGAGTAATCTGGGTCCTAAACTCCGTATGCTTCAGGTCAAACGAACACTGCAGCATCACTAAGAGTTAAAAACTGTCTAAATTCTTTCATCTTTAATAAAACGATCAGCATTGCTGCTTTACCAGGTGTAACTATGAAGTTTAACTTCCAGGCATCCATGAAAACAAAATGTATTACATTTAACGGAGTTAGAAGTAGCAGGAAGCTAGCGGAAGTTAGCTCGCTAGTTACCTAAGCATGATATAGCATGTTCTGACTGAGAGATTTCTGAAAAAAATCAAACGTACAGCTCTGCTATCACTTCCAACATAAATGAAGACAGGAAACTAAACAGCAGTGACGTTTGTAGGGTTACTGAAGTTGGGCTAGCTGGTATATAATGATGTGCTACGTGATCGCTAGCGACACAGCTATGTTAGCATAACATAAACAGTGAAGCTGGAGGACAAACACTAACACTTTTCCACTTATAAAAGTTAACGTTAAGGTTCCTCATGGTTAGAGACAAATGCAATCGCATGGCAGGATGCTGTAAAAGGACCAATCTTCAGTCAGGAGAACAACTGAGATAATCCATCCACAATACGAGGTTAGTCATTAATATACTGCAACAACATGGGAATAGAGCAGCTGCCAGAGAATTCAACATTAATGAATCAATGGTACAGAAGTGGAGGAAGCAAGAAGAATGAGTTTAATAAAGTTTGATTTATCTGACTGCTTTGTTTCGCTTAATGTGCCTTATAATCCCGTGCACCTTATGGTCCGAAAAATACGTACTGCACACTGCAGTTTAATGTTGCAAAGCACCTCTTTTTAACTTCAGTGGATATTATACATGGTTATGCTCAGGATATGTCAGCCCATTTCTACTGGAAATGCCTTTTGGTTAAACTTTCAGCAAGGAATTTGCATTTGCACTGTTACATTTTTATAAAGCTTTAATGTACATAAAAACCAGCTTCTTGTTTAAGTGAAAATAAATGATAGGTTGTCTTTTTGCGCTAGTAATGTTGTGGAGTTGTATTTTGTCTCGCATCAATTATATCGTCAGTTATATCGTTATCGCAAATTTTCAAATATATATCGTGATAAATATTTTTGGCCATATCGCCCTGCTCTATAGAATACTTGCAGCATTTTGACAATGCAATGTCAGAGAACCATATGGGCTCAAAATGTGGTCATAAATATTTTGTACTTGTAAAAAAGATTTGTAGTGTGCTAAAAAAGATTTGTGTGTGCGTAAAAAAGATTTGTGTGTGGACTTAGAAAAAAAACCCTGCAAGTTACAAGTACGGATTTTGACCCTATTTTTCTTCCTTTCATCTGATTGGTCAATGTCATGTCAATCACAAATGTAACAATCCAATCAGAGAACAGATGGGTTTGGCTGTCGAGGGGCGCTTTTTTTGAACTGCAGGTCTTTGAAGGGAATAAATGCCCTTTTACATGCCAACCCAGCGTTTTCCTTCATCACCACGAAGGAAAACAGTCTGTGGTCGTCCGAGTTTGGTGATTTTTGTGTCACAGGTCTACGTGTTTAATACAGGGACTTCCACAGCCTTTTCAACAGCGCTGCGGACCGCGGGGTGGGGGCGGGCAGTGTTTTGGAAATGACAGTCTTCATTACAAAGCTTTCTTCGTTATGAATTAGCATACATGTTTTTATTGAACATTTGAAGAACCAGCAAAAAAAACAAACTCTTGTAGAGGACATAAAGTCAGAGATAGAAAAGACAAGGAGCAGGTGCATCTAGTACAGGTAGAGCTGCTGCAAAAACCCACAGAGCCCAGCAGCCAGCGTAACAAATTCTGGATCCTTTGCTTTTAGTTAGCAGTTAGCATTAGCAGCACATCCTGCGTCCGATGTGAAAGGACTTTTATGCTGCGCACTGTGACTCACAGCAATGGTCCTGGGTCAGCCCTGACTTTGTGTTAAACTAATCCTAAAGTAATAATGGTATTTCTAACCACTGATATACCACAACTTTTTCCTTTCAACAGCTACTGAAAGTTAGGGGACCTAGCTGCTATCGGATATTTATATAGCGATCCTCCAGCTTCAAACGGTATCACCCTTCAAGGACCTGCAGTTCAAAAAAGCGCCCCTCCGACAGCCAAACCCATCTGTTCTCTGATTGGATTGTTACATTTGTGATTGACATGACATTGACCAATCAGATGAAAGGAAGAAAAATAGGGTCAAAATCCGTACTTATAACTTGCAGGGGTTTTTTTTGTTTTTGTTTTTTTTTCCCCTAAGTCCACACACAAATCTTTTTTACACACACACAAATCTTTTTTACGCACACACAAATCTTTTTTACAAGTACAAAATATTTATGACCATATTTTGAGCCCATAAACCTTTGCTTAGACACATAAACAACGAGTTACAATAGTCCAAACATGAGGAAATAAATGCATGTATAGCAATCTCCAGTTCACAGCGAGATAAAATGGGGCTTAACTTAGCCACATTTCTTAAATTATAAAAACAAGACAGAACCAGAGATTTCACATGCCCATCCAATGTAAGACTTGAGTCAAAAGTGATACCTAAATTCCTGATAGAGGATTTAAGATACACTGAAAGAGGACCAAGGCTTTCACTATCTGGGATAAAAATATGTCTGGAGTGAATATGCGGACTTCAGTTTTCCCAATGTTCCAACATTTGATGGAATCTAAGCAGTCATTCAGAAGCTAAAGCTTAGATAAATCCTGGGGTTTAAAAGAGATGTACAACGGAATATCATCAGCATAACGGTGATAAGGAATGTCCTCAAAAGAGCCCATTATATGCTGGGAAGAAGATGTATTAAGAACAATAAAGGCCCCAAAACCGAACCCTGAGGGACACCACAAGTGAGGGAGGTTGAGGATGACCTAAAATCGGAGACCACCACAGAAAAAGATCGGTGATGTAGATATGAGGAGAACCACTCTAAGGCAGTTCCAGATACACCAACCCAGTGTTTAAGCCTTTCAAGGAGGATGTGGTGGTCAACAGTGTCAAAAACCGATGTTAGGTCCAACGTAAGTAGGACCGAGCATTGTTGTCTTGTGCAAGTATTGTAAAGTATCAATGGCACTGCACATGCACCAATTAACAAAACATAGGCTTCCTTTTTAATTTGTAATTGCCTAAACAGGTAGAGTAATAAAACCTTGCCTCAAGCCCAAATTTATTCTAATTAAAAGTAAAATGAATTATGTAAAAATGCATTTTAGTTAACTGACTAAACAAGAATAAAAATAAATGTAACACAAGTTTTTGCTTTGGAAACACAAAGGAATATTTTTAACACAGTGAGCTTTAGCAGGGTCTTTGTGCATATTTGAGTCTGGGATGTCTGCGTGTCTCTGAGGTTTGGTTTTGTAAACCAAAACTTTTTTTAAAAGCTTAAAACTAAACAGAAAAACAAGCTAAAAATGCAAACCAAAGCTTATGTATGTGCCCCATTTCTCAGCGGGTAGGCCAGTCTCAACACATCTTTGATTATAAATAGTTTGACTGCTGCACTTTCTGACTGTTGGATCTGATTGGTCCTCTCTTCAGCTCTACGAGCAAACATTAGCTGACAACGAGAAGTTGAAGGCTCAGTTACGTGACACAGACCTGGAGCTGGCAGACTTGAAGTTACAACTAGAGAAGGCCACACAGGTATGGAGAAGCACTTCATGGGATGGCTAAACATCCTGATGGGATTGTAAAGGTTTCTGACACAGTTTTGTTTCCCATTGCAGAGGCAGGAACGCTACGCTGACCGATCACAGCTTGAGATGGAGAAAAGGGTAATGAGCTAGTGTAATAACCCACTTCTGTTGCAAATGTCCCTTTTTTTTAAAAATTTTAAATTAACACATTTACTAAAAACATGTATAACTTGTGTGTCTCAGACTAAATATAGTTTATTTCAGTTACTTTGGTTAAACATCCCAGTAACACTGCCCCAATGGGTTTATGTCTGAAGGTAACAAGCAGGCCCCAATATCATCTGGGTGGTGGTATGATCTTACCCTGAGTTTTTGTGTTAGTCTCCTCTTTGCTGCTGGCTGTCGTCTCTCACGTAGCTGAGGGTCAAAGGGAAGCCCGCCCTCCTTCCACGCCACCCAGAACACTGCCACCTTCTTTATTCACCTGTTTATTGAACCTCAGAGGCAGCGTGTGGTCACCACTTCTCAAGACTGCTTATTTTTGTTTTTCCAGTGTGTGAAAGTGTGTGAAATTACCTCAGTTTCTGTAGAAAGTTGAATAATTGCAGGCTGTTAAATTGCTGTTATATTAAAAACGTGTGCATGTGTGTTTTCACCCTTTCTGTAATGGCTTTGGCATCTTCAGCTGCAGCTCCTGTAGCCACATCATCATAACCCACAGATTCGTAAACATCATCCATCATTTTTAAGCCCATGCTTTTAATTTAAGCAACATTTTGTCATCATACAAGTCATTCTTTCCTTGCCGCCTTTTACATTATAGGATTGTCTTTTGGGTTTAAAGACATTTGACATCCTTGCCCATGAATCATTTCATTAGCTATAACCATCAAACACAACCTCTAAACATCTTCATCCCTGTTTCTCGACTCATTCCAGTCTTTAGACGGCTTTAAATGAATTGAATGTATAAGTTTGAACTGGCTGCCGCTTGCAGATGCCTCACTAGATAAGCTTGTGTTCAAGCGTGCCCTGTCACCACTACATCCCGACCATCTCCTACACCTCTCCTTCCATGCCTGCACTGGAGTGTTTATTTTGTGTCGTGGTTCAGATTTAATCTGCTTTCCTCCACCCAACAGGAAAGAAGAGCTCTAGAAAGGAAGATTTCTGAGATGGAGGAGGAACTTAAGGTACCCAGCACACACATACTGAATTAAAAAATTGTAAATGGCATATTATATACCTAATCAGATAATTTTGACAGACAGTAACACTGCTACACTTGCCGCTCAGAGTATTTGGGACCAGGTACCCCTCACACAGGGGAGGTAATCTTACTCTTTTAACTAGTTTAGACTTAGCATCACTTGACAAGTAGCTAAACATTACCAAATGTGTCAGAAGACTCTTTGGTGAAGCCTTTGAGAACCACTGTAAGCTAATAGAAGTCATGAATCGAAATTGACAATTCTTTCTTGAATATATGGCAGGTAATTTAAAAAAAAAAAAGTAACTTGGAGTCACCAGCTTTGTTTATCATATATAGGGATGTACTGGATACAAAAATGTGTGAACAGCTGACAGACTTTGAAATAGGATTCTTATTTTTTTTATTTCTATTTTTTATTTTTGCATAAGTGTTTTTTTGTATCCCTGGAAATAAAACAGGGAAAATATCAAAGTCAAACTAGACTGTTAGCTGTTACTTTAAACATTAGTCGCAGTGCATCCCTCTTTGTGTAGCTTCTTAGTCTCGCTCATACTAAAACGCCTCACTCTTGGCATATTAAATGAATAATTAAAAACATATATTAATCTTAGGCACAGTTGTGTTTAGATTTTTATATTTGGACCGGCACAGTTAACCACCTCTGTCTCCATTTGTACACCTGCTAATCTCACCTTCTGCTCTTCAGGGCACATCTGAGGTCAGCTGCTGTAATATTTGTCCACTGTTAACATTTAAGGATGATTAATTAAGTATTTCTTTTTGGGAAAATGTTTTTTAGCTAAGAAAAGAGGAAATCTATTAAACCATAGCAAGCATGTGTTCTCCCATCACTGTGATAACAAAGTGTTTATTTTTAGGGCTTAGCCAGCTGGCCGATCTTATCAGTGTCACTTTTCCATTCTGTCGACAAGCATCAAGCTGAACCTCTTAATCATTCCTTCAATTTCCAAAATCTGTCCCCATTTTTCTAACAATCTTCCTTTTCTGTTTTCCCCCTTTGTCCTTCTCTCGGCCCCTCTTCTCTATTAATTTATATTGTCCTGTCTTTCATTAATCCTTTCTCTCTTGATTTTTGTCTCCTCAAACATGTTTCCTCTCCTGCCACTCTCGCCCTGTCCCTCCTCCTCTTTCTTTGTTCTTTCTGTGTTGTGTTTGGTTTTTTCTTTTCTTTTTTCCCTCCTGCAGAACCTCCCCCAGGTAAAGCAGGTTCAGGCCCTACGCCAGGTTAAGGAGCGGCTGCAGGCTGAGAACCGGGCCCTGGCCCGCGTGGTGGCAAAGCTCTCGCAGTCGGCCTGCAGCCAGCTGCCCACCGTCGACCTCTAAGCCACGTCCGTCTGTCCACCACCATCTCCTGCTTCTTCTTCTCTCTTTTTCCTCTTCTGCTTCTTCTTCTCCTCCTTGTCCCCTCCCCCCTTGCAACCCCATTCTTCTCATGCTCCATTCGTGCTCTGCCCCGCACCCATAGACAGGCAGGTGTCCAGCCGTCCAGCAATCACTGGTTTTGAAAAACAACCCTTTCTGCCCCCCTCTGCCTCCCCAGAGCTTTTTGTTTTCAGAGTGGGGAGGGTGTCTTTCTTTGGTTTTCACAGCAGGACACTGTCCTTTTGCAGTACACGCCTGTCAGGTGGTTTCCACACCTCCAAAACGCATTAAAACATTATCCTAAATATTTCAAATAACATCTGAATGATAACGGAATAAAGCAAAGCTCAGGTAAGTGTTTGCGGGTTGACAGGTCTGACTGTACTGTGAAGGAAAGTGTCCTCTTTGAAGTTTCTACTTGTGGTAATTACTTCAGGGGGAGCTCAGTAGTTCTGTTTGGCTTGTTTTGGCTTCTTTGCATGAAGTGGCTTCCTATGGCATCAACTCTTTGGACCCAAACCTTCAGAGACCAAACCCACCTTATCCTCCCCTCCTTTTCTGTTGAGTTTACCAAATAACATCAACAAATATTTAAGATTAATGCATACACGTATGGTTTTACCTTGGACTTGTACACAATATAGTGTGTTCAGTGTCATGAGTTAAACAAGCAGTCAGTCCTTATATGAAATCAAGCAGGTCTCTGGGGCAGTCTCCTCTAAACACTGTAGAACATGTCTTACGCCCTTGTACGAATATTTTTAAGTCATTTATTTAATCAGCTAATCATATTGAAAGCATGCTGCTGTCCAAATAGGAACTTTTCAAGTCTTTATTGTGCTTTTATGGGAGATATTTAAACTTTACATCTGACAGCCAGTTCCAGGATTTATAAATTATGGGGCAAGAGAAAGTCTGGCTTACTTACTACAGCTCATTCAGCTCTGTGTTGCTGCCTGTAATGCATTAATATGCACATGTTTAAAAGAATGTGTTCTGAAGTTCAGTAGATGTCATAAAGAAGAGGAAACTGATGCATAATCTGGCTTTAGTTAAGTTAAACTCTCAAATTTGAGTTGTGATCACAAAGTTTGCATCTCTGCCCGTTGCAAATTT
This sequence comes from Haplochromis burtoni, assembly GCF_018398535.1. Taxonomy (NCBI): domain Eukaryota; kingdom Metazoa; phylum Chordata; class Actinopteri; order Cichliformes; family Cichlidae; genus Haplochromis; species Haplochromis burtoni. The sequence goes on from NW_024582410.1 coordinate 2,385,469, forward strand.
AAAACTTTACCTGATTGAATTTGGCACATCTCCTCTTCAGGGTCATCTCGTTGTGCAGCCCTGCACCGCTTGTGGAGCAGCTGCTTTTTAGATCGCTCTCTAAAAACCTCATTCTGACCACTTGCGTGTGTGTTCGTGGCAATGTGGAAGTTGCATTGCATTTTGAAGAAGAGTTAAAAAAAGAGCCAGGCCCCCAAGCTGAGTGAGTGGTGTTGGAAGATTAGCACGCGATGACACGTTCCACAGTTCAGGCTGTTTGCCAGCATGCTACAGTAAGAACCCGTATTAAAAGTTAGACAGTGTCACAAAGAAGTAGCATCTTCAGTCGATGCAAGAAGCCCCAGCAGCTTTAACTGCCAGTGATGATCCTCTCTGTGAAAGTTTGAGACAGAAATCAGTGTTTTCTGTCTGCACAACTTTGGGGTAAAAATCTCAATAAAATCTGAGGCGTACGTTGTCAGAACAGGATCTTCATGAAGCGGTCTTAAACTGGCTGCCGTGCTGGAGATGAGGCAGAGGTGCACAAGTTAGACAGCTTTGAAGGCGAGATCAGCTGGAATCCGTGCGTTTAAAGAGTGTTTTTCGACTCGCGTGTTCTTAATGCAGCCGTTCACACAGACTGCAATTTTTAAACAGATCTGACCAATCAGATCACTGCATTTGGCAACAGGTCTGCATGATTCTGAGCTAGGGAATAATTTTCTGCAGACGATGAGCATGTGTATAATGGCCTTAAGTCAGGAACATTAACGTTAAACATTTTAACAGATTTGCACTTGATCAGATATGACTTTTTTTCCCTCTGCTGTGTGTATTTTTGAGGCTGCCTGCAGCAGCCACTTAGATTCTGCATGGCTTTACCAGAATCTTTGGCCTGTTGTGTGCCCGCTTTTACTTTTGACTTGGAACAAAGATGTTGGGTTTTGTTTTTACCTCTTTAATCAAAGTCGGACAGCCAAAAGTTAGATGCTGTGTGTGACACTCCTGAGATTGCTTTACACAGACTGCAATTAACAGTTTGTTTAAAAAAAAAGAAAAGAAAAAAAAAGCGCCGTTTTTAACCTGTTTACGAGGCGAGACTTGTCTAAGCCTTGTCTCTCTCTCTCTCTCTCTCTTGCTCTCTCTTGCTCTCTCTCTCGCTCTCTCGCTCCTGTTTCCCTTTATCACCTTTCAGATGCTCCCAGACTTGAAAGCAGACAACCAGAGACTAAAGGACGAGAACGGAGCGCTCATTCGAGTCATTAGCAAGCTTTCCAAGTAGAACAGACCCCACCCGCCCCATCTTCTGCACCCTCCCTAGTCCCCCATGGCAGTGACTAATGGAATTGCACATTTAGATATTAATTGCAACAGACATCGGAGGCAAGACTCCCGTTTTCTTTCTTTTCTTTTTTTTTTTTTTTTTTTTTTTTTTTTTTTTTGCCCCTCTCCCATTGTTTTTCTCCCG
>NW_024582410.1:2386940-2416065 GCF_018398535.1 Haplochromis burtoni
GTGAATAGGCAAACCTGTACGAAGAATGCAAGACTGTTATTATCCAGATGTTGCTGTTTTCTGGGTCTGTCTTTCTTCTGGTCACATTTTTTGGCTTACTTGGTAAGACGGTGGGATGTCTCTTCTGTCTCGCTCCTCCGCCCACTCCGGGCTATCTCTGAAGAACAGATATTATCCGCCACCTGATTTTATTTGTGCCACAATCTCTTATTTGATGTAACATTTCTTCCCGTGTACGTGTTGTGTGCTGTGCAGTCCCTCCACTTCCCCTCGAAACCCTCAAAGTGCCACTTCTGCCTAATATCAGCTCCTTGTGGCCCCATCATTTTTTTTTCTTTATTTACCACCCCCCTTCTCCCCTTTCCACCCACAGATCACTAATGCACACACAGTTCTCCCGCCCCCTCCAAAATTTTTTTTTTTTTTTTTTTTTTTTTTTTTTCACTTCCCAGAGGCCGGAAATTATCACAGCACGAAATTTTGGATCTCTCCGGCCTAATGATTGGTCCCCGAACATAAGAAGTGGACAACCTAAGTATGGAAAATATTCAATTACCGGAGTCGGAAAAATACAACAAAATAAAACTAGTACCGGTACCGAAAAAAGAAGATTTATTCATAACACACGTGAAAAGACCCAGGAAAACGAGTTAACGATAAAAACGATAACAAAATAACGCTGAAAACCGATAAAAACCCTGAAAACCATACATTTCACACCTGAGCCTCAACTCTCGTGGCCCGGTACCAAACGACTCACGGACCGGTACCGGTCCGAGGCCGGGGATTGGAGACCGCTGTGATAGATGATAGCAGAATTCATCAAGCTGCTGAAAGATGTAAGTAGACACTAATCGGTGGGTTTTTCTATTAAATAACCTTTAAAACTTACTGACTCAACCTTGAGTCAATTAGTGATGGGTCGGTCGCGAACGAAATGGCTCTTAGAGCCCGCTCTTTGACGTGAACGACGCGAGCCGGCTCCTTATCGCGAGCAGTGTTTTTTTTTTCTTCTCTTTCTCAACCTCTTCGCACTTTTTTCCCGCTGTGTTTTCATATATATTAAGTAAGTTTGTTTGTATGTTGTTATCTTCTATTTTTTTCATTATCGTCTTCACTTGATTTTGTACTTTGGCCTCTTTTTAGCAGGTATTTTTTGGGTTTTTTTCTTTCTCTCACCTCACGCACTTTTTTCGCTTCACTCTGCATGCGAGCCTTGTGCTTTGCGCTGCGAAGAGGGGGGAGGGGCGGTAGTTACACTCAGTAGCACAGGAACAGAGCAGGAGGGAGAGACAGAGAAAGAGAGCCAGGGACAACAACGTCACATTAGAAAGGTATAGTAATCATCCACAACTATTTTCAGTTGCAGATGATAAAGGATTCAGAAAGTTTATTCATGCAGGCCCATATGACAGAGAATATGCATGTTCTTTTTGTTTTCATATTTTAATTTATATTTAATTGTGTTGTGGTTTGCAGTGTTTTGTGTTGTTTCACTTTAAATTTGTTTAAAAGGAAAAAGCTGAAAATTTAAATAGTTAAAAGTTGAAATGTGAATAGTTGATTTTTGTATTATATGATTTATTTATTACATTTTATGTGGAGTGAATAAATAAAAGTATATTTACGGTGGCCCCTAGAGACAAAGCACATACAAACTTCAAATCACGTACGAACTCTGAAGCATGTACAAACTCCAAAACACGTAAAAACACGTACAAACTCCAAAACACGTAAAAACTCAGAAGCACATAAAAACTCAAAACACGTACAAAAGACAACAGAAGTGCTCCAGGATGCTAGGCGCAGTGTTGAGCTTTTGTTACCTAGTGGCTACACAAGCCAGCAAGTACCAACGACTGGATTTGGTGTGTGGTAGTAACAGGTAAATGAACATTTTTTTTTAAAAATTATTTGACTATATATTAATGCTTGTGTATAAATACACAACACACATATGCTTTCAATTGTGTAATTTAAGTGATCTAGGTAGCTCTTTTGGAAGTTCAGTTAATGCTAGAAATGTGTTTTGGAGTTTGTACGTGTTTTGTCTCTAGGGGCCACCGCATATATTTATATATAAACATATATAAATAAAACCACTTTTTTTTTACATTAGTAATTCCTTTTGTGCATAATTTTATATTATTGTTAATAATTAATTAATTAAAGCAACAAAACAACCTGAAGAGCCGGTTCGGAGCTGAAAGAGCCGGCTCTTTTTAGTGAGCCGAACCGAAAGAGCCGGTAATCCCATCACTAGAGTATCAATGACTTGAGACTTTTGGGGAGCACGCCCCAAGTGGCCAATGGAGGAACTGCAAGTTGTGGTACTCCAGCCTGGAAGATTGCCACTTTGCATGGTCCCATTATTGACCCTGATGATTGGCCCAAAACATCTCAGTAATTATTGGACAGATTATTATTTAATTTTCTACATTTAGTCACCAGATGATGAACTCTAATTAGGCTAAAAATCTGAAGTACATTGGTTAAAGTATTTTTGAATTAAATTAAACCATCTTACAAATTACCCAGTTTTAGTGATAATAATCATGGTTCCTAAAGCATCCCACCAACACACACGAAGTCTAAAATTTCCTATAACTCCAGGTTAAACTCTTGCCTTTATACACTTAGTCCTGGTGTTTTCTTCTAGTTCGAAACAAACATCAAAGACAGGGAGCATTAATTCAAACCATTTTTTTTTTCCTATAACTACATGGAGTCACACTCAAGGCCAGGAATCTTCTTTTCCAATCATCTGTCAAAATCCTCATGAAGACATTTTGCTCGAGACGCTCGAGGAAGCATGTCCATATCACAGTCAAGATGCAGACCACACTTCTTAACCACATGCTGAGGCAATGGAAAATAGAACAGCAAGACACTTTTGCATGACTTTAGGCAATTACAACATATACCACAGCTTAATCGCAAAGCTTTATCTAAGGATTGGAAATCATCACAGACACAGACAGCTACTGACGAAACAGGGAAAAGGCTTGCTGCAAAGGTGTTTCCTCAGATGGTCTTTACAAAAAATGTCAGTGGTATGTAGTGGAAAGTCAGTTACTTAATGTGTATGCGTGTTTTCTGATTCTTCACTTTATTCAGAACCCAGTATCATCCTCTGGGTTTCCATTAAAAGCAGCGAAGCAGTGCAGGCTGAGGAGTGTGAATACTACTGCAGGGATTTTAAGCTCAGGAAGGAAACTGAGCACAACACGAGCTACATGTCACGAGTGTGTGAGCTATGTACGTTTACATCTTTGAAGCAAAATATAAAGAAAGACTGATCAGAACTGGAACTGAGTGGCTCAAACTGCCTTGGAATAATTAAATGGTACATAGTTCACATGATAGTCTGCAAACTTGAGCACCATCTACTGGTAGTAACAGAACCTCAAGAGGTTCAATCTAGCCTGGAAAGGCAGGAGGAATAAGGGGTATATAAAAAATAAGCTATTAAATAATGTATGGATACTAAATGGCAGGATTTAAGACTGCAATGATTTTGCCTCAGATAAGAATGAACGCATGAAATCAAATGAATGTTTTTTTTTTTTGTTTGTTTTTTTTTTTTATACAGGTGACCCAGGAGTTTTTGTAGATAAGATGGTGTGTCCTGACACACTGCCACAAAAATGCAGCGACAATCACAGCATAACATGGACAATTTCTGTCTTGGGCAAATTGTTTACATTGGTAAAATTAGTATTTTTTCTTTTGTGCTAAAACTGGCCTGCAAAAGGGTTCGATCTGGTTTACTGCATGGTGCTGCGAAGTATAGAAACTGCAAAAAAAGGGGCATAATTTTTGGAACATGCTATAATGGAAACCTATCAAGACTAAATGCTGGCTAAGGAAGTATTTGTACAGACTCCTGGTCCAGAAAGGCCTGCAGTACTCAGGCAGTGCATGAACAGCTACTGTCCTGGAGATCGGAGCAGTTCATCTTCGTACCCCTGTCCAGTCAGATTTCCACCAGGAACAATCGGATCAAGCATGCCAATAGCCTGGCCTCAGCAGACTTCTGACGACAATGTTTTGTATGCACTTTTGCATATCTGTATTCTGAGACCACTGGCTTAAGAATGCAGTAAATTGAACCAAATATGAGGCGTACATTTCAATTCGGCACACAGTTTACCAGTCCCACAGTTGGCTAAAAACAAGCCAATTGAAACCATAAAGTACTCATTTTGTTAAGAGTGACAAAAACAGACAGAATTACAAATGAGCAAATGTATAAGCCTTACAGGTACAAGTCCGTTCGTTCTGTGCGTCTTATTGAATCAGTTAAATTCACGCTTATGAACAGAAACACTGTAAATAAAAGGGTGTCCCATCTGCTGAAACACCTTTAAAATGAAGAAAAGAGAAAAAAAAAAAACACCACGGGAAAATAAAGAGACGTGGGAACTTTACAATGTACAAGTTTATTTTTAATGAACTCTTCAGTGGTTGGTAGTCACAGCACAACTTGCATGTATTAAGCCACACACCTATTTTACAAGATGATGGGAGAAAAAAAAATCAAAAAAAGTTATGGTCAAAAGAAAGAAAAGAAAAATTCAATAAACAAAAAAAAAAAGCCACCATGAAACAAACAAATAAAAAAAAAAAAAAACAAGAAAATAAAAAGTTGGTACAGACAAGGAAATAATTAAGATGTACATTGCAAAAGCGCTTTCAAACCTTAGCACTTATGTCATTATAATTCCTATTGGATATCTTTCAAAAAATACATCCATATAAGGGACACGGCAATGAAAAAAAAGAGAAATAATCGCTTCACTACATTTCACTTTATTTGTATTAAGTTTCTTGGAAGAGTGCTGTTAATTTTGTTTCCATTTTTTTTTAAAGCTCTAGTATTATAGCCAAGGTGTTGTCACTTAAAAAAGGAAAAAAAAGTATCTTAGGTATTGCTAACCCAGTCCTTTCTACAATGTCTACATGCACTGTCAATGCCATGTGAGGAGTCTTGATGTCAGGTTGAAGCAAAATTGCCACCATCAAATATTCCATTCATCTGAGAACATTTTATGCATTTCAGTGGCCTTTTAAGGATATTTTAGTCAAAGAATTTAAGACAAAGTCACTGCAGATGGACTGACCAACTTTTTTTTTTGTTTTTTTTTTTTTTTTTTTTTTTTTGGGGTTTTTTGTTTTTTTTTTTTTTTTGATTTTTTTTTTCTCCCATCATCTTGTAAAATAGGTGTGTGGCTTAATACATGCAAGTTGTGCTGTGACTACCAACCACTGAAGAGTTCATTAAAAATAAACTTGTACATTGTAAAGTTCCCACGTCTCTTTATTTTCCCGTGGTGTTTTTTTTTTTTCTCTTTTCTTCATTTTAAAGGTGTTTCAGCAGATGGGACACCCTTTTATTTACAGTGTTTCTGTTCATAAGCTACAGAGGTTGTAGCTTATAAATTTGCTCATTTGTAATTCTGTCTGTTTTTGTCACTCTTAACAAAATGAGTACTTTATGGTTTCAATTGCCTGGTTTTTAGCCAACGGTGGGACTGGTAAACTGTGTGCCGAATTGAAATGTACGCCTCATATTTGGTTCAATTTACTGCATTCTTAAGCCAGTGGTCTCAGAATACAGATATGCAAAAGTGCATACAAAACATTGTCGTCAGAAGTCTGCTGAGGCCAGGCTATTGGCATGCTTGATCCGATTGTTCCTGGTGGAAATCTGACTGGACAGGGGTACGAAGATGAACTGCTCCGATCTCCAGGACAGTAGCTGTTCATGCACTGCCTGAGTACTGCAGGCCTTTCTGGACCAGGAGTCTGTACAAATACTTCCTTAGCCAGCATTTAGTCTTGATAGGTTTCCATTATAGCATGTTCCAAAAATTATGCCCCTTTTTTTGCAGTTTCTATACTTCGCAGCACCATGCAGTAAACCAGATCGAACCCTTTTGCAGGCCAGTTTTAGCACAAAAGAAAAAATACTAATTTTACCAATGTAAACAAAATTTGCCCAAGACAGAAATTGTCCATGTTATTTGCTGATGTTTGTGTGGCAGGACACATCTTTATCTACAAAACTCATGGTTTATTTAAAGTAAAAAAACAAACAAAAAAAAAGAAACATTGAATTTGATTCATGCGTTCATTCTTTAATCTGAGGCAAAATCATTGCAGTCTTTAAATCCTGCCATTTAGTATCCATACATTATTTAATAGCTTATTTTTTATATACCCCTTATTCCTCCTGCCTTTCCAGGCTAGATTGAACCTCTTGAGGTTCTGTTACTACCAGTAGATGGTGCTCAAGTTTGCAGACTATCATGTGAACTATGTACCATTTAATTATTCCAAGGCAGTTTGAGCCACTCAGTTCCAGTTCTGATCAGTCTTTCTTTATATTTTGCTTCAAAGATGTAAACGTACATAGCTCACACACTCGTGACATGTAGCTCGTGTTGTGCTCAGTTTCCTTCCTGAGCTTAAAATCCCTGCAGTAGTATTCACACTCCTCAGCCTGCATTGCTTCGCTGCTTTTAATGGAAACCCAGAGGATGATACTGGGTTCTGAATAAAGTGAAGAATCAGAAAACACGCATACACATTAAGTAACTGACTTTCCACTACATACCACTGACATTTTTTGTAAAGACCATGTGAGGAAACACCTTTGCAGCAAGCCTTTTCCCTGTTTCGTCAGTAGCTGTCTGTGTCTGTGATGATTTCCAATCCTTAGATAAAGCTTTGCGATTAAGCTGTGGTATATGTTGTAATTGCCTAAAGTCATGCAAAAGTGTCTTGCTGTTCTATTTTCCATTGCCTCAGCATGTGGTTAAGAAGTGTGGTCTGCATCTTGACTGTGATATGGACATGCTTCCTCGAGCGTCTCGAGCAAAATGTCTTCATGAGGATTTTGACAGATGATTGGAAAAGAAGATTCCTGGCCTTGAGTGTGACTCCATGTAGTTATAGGAAAAAAAAAATGGTTTGAATTAATGCTCCCTGTCTTTGATGTTTGTTTCGAACTAGAAGAAAACACCAGGACTCAGTGTATACAGGCAAGAGTTTAACCTGGAGTTATAGGAAATTTTAGACTTCGTGTGTGTTGGTGGGATGCTTTAGGAACCATGATTATTATCACTAAAACTGGGTAATTTGTAAGATGGTTTAATTTAATTCAAAAATACTTTAACCAATGTACTTCAGATTTTTAGCCTAATTAGAGTTCATCATCTGGTGACTAAATGTAGAAAATTAAATAATAATCTGTCCAATAATTACTGAGATGTTTTGGGCCAATCATCAGGGTCAATAATGGGACCATGCAAAGTGGCAATCTTCCAGGCTGGAGTACCACAACTTGCAGTTCCTCCATTGGCCACTTGGGGCGTGCTAGAACTTCAAGATTGGACTAGTGATGGGATTTCCGGCTCTTTAGAGACCGGCTTTCGGTCTCACTAAAAAGAGCTCTTTCGAGCTCCGAACCGGCTCTTCAGGTTGTTTTGTTGCTTTAATTAATTTATTATTAACAATAATATAAAATTATGCACAAAAGGAATTACTAATGTAAAAAAAGTGGTTTTATTTATATATGTTTATATATAAATATATGCGGTGGCCCCTAGAGACAAAACACGTACAAACTCCAAAACACATTTCTAGCATGAACTGAACTTCCAAACAGAGCTACCTAGATCACTTAAATTACACAATTGAAAGCATATGTGTATTGTTTGTGTATTTATACACAAGCATTATATATAGTCAAATAATTTTAAAAAAAAATGTTCATTTACCTGTTACTACCACACACCAAATCCAGTTCGTTGGTACTTGCTGGCTTGTGTAGCCACTAGGTAACAAAAGCTCAACACTGCGCCTAGCATCCTGGAGCACTTCTGTTGTCTTTTGTACGTGTTTTGAGTTTTTAGTGCTTCTGAGTTTTTACGTGTTTTGGAGTTTGTACGTGTTTACGTGTTTTGGAGTTTGTACGTGCTTCAGAGTTCGTACGTGATTTGAAGTTTGTATGTGCTTTGTCTGTAGGGGCCACCGTAAATATACTTTTATTTATTCACTCCACATAAAATGTAATAAATAAATCATATAATACAAAAATCAACTATTCACATTTCAACTTTTAACTATTTAAATTTTCAGCTTTTTCCTTTTACAAATTTAAAGTGAAACAACACAAAACACTGCAAACCACAACACAATTAAATATAAATTATAATATGAAAACAAAAAGAACATGCATATTCTCTGTCATATGGACCTGCATGAATAAACTTTCTGAATCCTTTATCATCTGCAACTGAAAATAGTTGTGGATGATTACTATACCTTTCTAATGTGACGTTGTTGTCCCTGGCTCTTTCTCTGTCTCTCCCTCCTGCTCTGTTCCTGTGCTACTGAGTGTAACTACCGCCCCTCCCTTCCCAGCTAAAGCACAAGGCTCGCATGCGGAGTGAAGCGGGAAAAAAGTGCGAGAGAGAGGGTGAGAGAAAGAAAAAAAAAAAAACACTGCTCGCGATAAGGAGCCGGCTCGCGTCGTTCACGTCAAAGAGCGGGCTCTAAGAGCCATTTCGTTCGCGACCGACCCATCACTAATTGACTCAAGGTTGAGTCAGTAAGTTTTAAAGGTTATTTAATAGAAAAACCCACCGATTAGTGTCTACTTACATCTTTCAGCAGCTTGATGAATTCTGCTATCATCTATCACAGCGGTCTCCAATCCCCGAGCCTCGGACCGGGCCACGAGAGTTGAGGCTCAGGTGTGAAATGTATGGTTTTCAGGGTTTTTATCGGTTTTCAGGGTTATTTTGTCATCGTTTTTATCGTTAACTCTGTTTTCCTGGGTCTTTTCACGTGTGTTATGAATAAATCTTTTTTTCGGTACCGGTACTAGTTTTATTTTGTTCTATTTTTCCGCGACACCTTAAAGGCCGGTCTGTGAAAATATTTTCGGGCATAAACCGGTCGGTGACGAAAAAAAAAAATGGGGACCGCTGATCTATCATCTAAAAAAGGTCCCCTCTACCAAGTAAGCAAAAATGTGACAGAAGAAAGACAGACAGAAACAGCAAACATCTGGATAAAACGTCATCGTCTTCCTATTCACCTCAAGTCTGAACTGAAGTCAGGGTTCTGAGCTATGAAAACATGTATAAAAGTACTTTTTAAAATTCATCATACTGTCGTTTTATTCTCTTTAAAAAACGTTTAAAGAGCTTAGGCTAGCAGCAGCTAATATTTAGCTGCTAGCTAGTTCAGGATATTCTCAACCACTCGTTTTCTATTGGACAGAAACAAACACTGACTCATCAACCCGTATCAGAGAGCGGAGTGACTTATTACATATGAACGCCAGGTACTGTTGTTTGTCATACAGTGGCTACTGTATCTAGAATTATAAGAAAACAGAATTCCGTTTTCAGCTACTGACATCTAGTGGTGAGATTTTACAAGCTGTAACTGCTACAAATTATGTTGTTATTTTGTTTTTAATTTTCCTCTTTATGATAACCATGTAGGAGTAAATGCCTATGTAACTCAACTGTTTTATATTTTATTAAGACTTAAAGTCAAAAATGTATGTTTCTGACAAAGATGCTTTTTCAAGTCACTGAACAGGACTTCTCAATTGTGTTTGTGTTGGTGACTAATGTTAAAACTCCATAAAGCGTAAGAAATCTCAGCAGACCTAAATGGTCATGTCATGTCATCTCCACCATGACGTGACTTGCTCTGCTTTTCAAGGTTAGGAACCATCCACAACGATGGTTAAGTGAGATGCTCTCACTCATTTTTGTTACTATGATGGTCTAATCTCCCTGTATTTTCCCAACTCCATCGTTACAGTGCCTCAAACAAACCTCCTCCCAGTTTTAATTTTAAACTCCCAAGCATAATCTTAGGTTCTGAGAGATGAGCAAAACCCTCGGCTCACTCTGTGGACAAACAGCAGCTGGGTTTTGCTAGATGACAAACGATGACTAATCGAGGTGCACGGGTGACGTGACAGCTCAAGTCTGCCACACAAACAAAGATGAACACGATCAGTTAAGAAAAATTGGATTCAAGGCGGGTTGGATTGCGATGGATGAATTTAGAAAAGAGGAGAAAAAGATGTCGGCTGGATTTACAGGAAACTAAACATCCTGCTCTGTCAAGGGAACACTGAAGAACCTATAGATGAGTGTAGTTTTGACTAGATTAATCAAGAAAAAATTGGCTTTGGTAAGTCACAGATGAAGCTGAGACTGATTCTAGCTTCATTACACTTTTGTTACAGTTTGAGGATATCAGCATGGGTTCATTTTCACACAGACTAAACAATTGTCTAGTTTAGTCAGTGGAAATGTTAAGGAAAAATATTAAACTAGAGTGGATTGCTAAATTATTAGCTAAAGCTAGCAAGCTTGGTTAGCAAGCTGGTAGCATTAGCTAATAATCAGCTTATTTGGTTAGCAAGCTGTTAGCATTACCTAATAACAAGCTTATTTGTTATATATCATCAACCTATACAGTTATTGTAAAATATACTCCAAATATTTTTTCCGTAACAGGCTGTAAATCTGTTATTTTCATGGCGATGATTAGCATCATCGAGTGGCCATTCCAGAAGCTGCAGGTTTATTAGGATATCTTACTATTACTGGGTTGAACCACCATTTATCTCTATTACCTCCTTAATTTTTTGAGTTATAGATTTAACAAGGCGCTGGAGACATTCCCCAGAAATTCTGGAGTTGCTGTAGATTTGTCAGATGCACCTCTATCTGGTCTGTTGTGGTGAAGAGGGAGTGAAAACAAAGCGGTCGATTTACCGGTTGATCTACATTCCTACCCTCACCTGTGGCCACGAGCTCTGGGTAGTGACCAAAAGAATGATATCACAAATACAATGGGTGGAAAAAATTAATACTCTTAAAAGAAGGACTTATCATTTGGTCTTGAATAACCTGCTGTTTCTTGTTTTAAACTTCCTACTTGCTATAATTTTTGCCTTGCATTCAAACCGTTTCATTAGAGGGCCAAAATGAATGGATCAGCAAATGGATCACTGCTGCATTTCTTCGGTATCTTATAGGAAGTGTGTCACCTACTACCATCTGCTTTCTGTCCGGTTAACTTCCTTCCTGCTGTTGTAGCTCAGTGCTGAGCTCTGCTGACTCACAGTCCTGGACATGATGGAGGATTAAACTACAACAGGACTGTAACAGGAAGCTCAGCAGCATAAATCCAGGATCAACTTTGGGGGGGAAAAGGGGAGGTCAAAGTGAGCAAAAAGAAAAAAGAAGTATTCTTTCCGGGTTTTACAAAAAGCTCTCCACCAAGAAACTTGAATCTATACATCCTCACATACTTGGCCTCATTTACCAGGTTCACATAGCCTGTATTTTATATTCAGTGATTCAGTAGTTTTATTAATATATGCCCTCCTGTATTCATTTATGTGATATTGAAGTTTGGTTTAGCTTTTGAGACATTGCAATAATCAAGCTTCAGACTCTTAGATTAGCCAAGCCTCTATTATCATCATTGTGAGGTAATGCAGCGCTGACCTTTGAGAACAGCGTTAACATTTTAAAATAATTTATCTTGAAAAACCTTTCAGCAAACAAAAATGAGATATATCCAGTTTGATAAGAATTCCATCAATTGTCTTTTTAAATACATTTCTAGAGAAAGCAGTGTCAGTTTCTGAATAACACTTCCTAATGTTTGATCATGATAAGATTAGCACACCCTTTATGTCTACATAAAATGACGCTGTTGCTTCTGCATAGGTTGACCTCAAACATCCCTTTCCCTGGGCAGCCAAAGAGCTTTGTGCAAATAGACACCAATACAGCATATTTCAAGCTATATGACAGCAAGTGACTGATCATGAAACAAGCTCTTCTTGAACTCTTGAAGCTACAGAATGAGCTGATGCCCATATTAAAATACCCAACTTGACAGAGTTGAAGAGTGTGTTTACAGTCTGGCTTCTCCAGCTAATTTCCCCCCTATTTTTAAAAACATGCATACTGTGCTAAGTGATTGGTGGGTGCTCTTTAGTCTGATTTAACAATTGTTTGTCCTAAAAGATACTCAATGTTAGCCCTGTTAGCATCTCTATTAATAACAAGTCACAGATGAGCCTTGCTAATCAAGTGTGCTCGCCAGTGCTAGCATGAACTTACAACTCCAGAGCGCTAGCCTACTATTCAAATATGGCAATACTCAACTTAAACACACAAACAGTATTAATTTATGTATTAATGCTACACTTTTTTGCCTTCATACATGCTTTAATTCTTCTTCTGTTAGTTTGTTGGGAGCAGCCATGAGAAGATGAGTACACTGTGGGCATAAAGGAGTGGACATGGTCATGTAGGCTGTAGTGTTTCAGTTGGTACTGAGGGGCCCAAAAGTGTGTCAAGAAAATCCCTCACGCCATTACAACAACACCGCCAGCCCAAACCGCTAATACCGGGCATGCTTTCATGTTATTTATTCCAAATTCTGACCCTTCGATCCAAATGACATAGTAGAAATCAAGACTCACGAGACCAGACAGCGTTTTTTCAATCTTCTATTGTCCAATTTAGGTGAGCCCGTGTAATTTGTAGCCTCGTAATCCTGTTCTTAGCTGACAGGTGACCACACCTGGTGTGGTCTTTAGCTGCTGTCTGCTTCAATGTGTTGTCCTCTTCAGGTTGTAACAAGCAGTTATTTGAGTTATTGCTGCCTTCCTATAATCTTGTAGCAATCTTACCATTCTCCTCTAACCCTTGACATCAACAAAGTATTTTTACCCAGAGCTGCTCAGTTGATTTTTCTGTCAGACCATTCTCTGTAAAACTTAGAGTTGGCTGTGTGGGGAAAATCCCAGTAGATCAGCAGTTTCTGAAATACTCCAGCCTGGCTGGTACCATCAACCTGCATTCAAAGCCCCTAAAATTACCTTTCGTCCCCATTCTGATGCTCAGTTTGAACTTCACCAGATCTTTTTGACTGCGTCTTTATACCATGTCATGATCTGATGAACAGGTGTGCCAAATAAGGAAGTGGATTCATCACAGGAACACCTGATTTGTGGCTCTTTTCTTCTATGAAACAACACATCACAATCACCAGATTCTCATTTAAAAATCAAAAAAATATTTCCAAGGCTTTCTCTTGTGAAAATCCCCTGTTCTGTGGACTCCTGGCCCACTCGACATCTGTGTGCAAACATCTGGTAGGCTTGGGAGAAACACTTCTTGAATACTTCCTTAGATTGGACAAACAATTTCATGGGGGAGCGAGCTCGGCTTGAGTCTGCTCGCTACAGAATTACCCACCTAATAGCTCCTGACTGCAGCATTACTGTCAAATAAATGAAAATGTGTGAATGCAAGAGTGGCTATTACACACTGTTATGTATAATATATTTTTACGTGCACTGCTCATTTTACAGCCTAGCGAGCGCTGCATTTTATTCCTCTTTACCATAAATGTGTTATGGGTTACAAAATGCATGATAGGGCCACTTATTAAAGCTCTCAGAGTCTTCTTGGTACTTTGAATACAAATTTAGTGTTCATTATATACAGAGCCTGAGCTTGGCTATTTCAGTAATGCATTACTGGAATGCTATTGGGCATTTAAGTTGCACAGCAGCGTTTGTGTTGGCATGAAAGGAAACACTTAGCAGCAGCCTTTAAGCACCCCCGTTCCTCATTCTTTTTTTTCTCCCCCTCCTCAAAAGCAGACAGAAATATGCTAAATATGCAGCAGAGTGACCCGAGTCCTTAGATCAAGGTTTATTTTTAGGAGAGGCACCTCACTCCCATGCTCCACCCAGGTTTTCTCATTATCTGTACCAGGGTTAGCACATGCAGAGATAATGGCTGAATGCCTGGCCTCCCACTCACTCCTGAGACACATGGATAGGTCACATTTTTTGCTCTTTATGGCAGAAAAACACCAAACTAATAACATGTAAGCCAATCTATTTCAGATATGTACATTTGAGTATCCATGGTAAACTTCCCTTAAAGTCAGTGCACCCTTGTGAGCAAGCTGGCCGCACACAAATCAAACACCAATAGGCTCATATCCTTCAGCACAGGTGAGTTATGGGGCTATTAACATAGCGTGAAATTAGGTTCCTGACAGTAAGCACCTATAGCAGCTTTAAATCACGGCACGGAGAAAAACCTGTGCTTGTACAGTTGGGTAATGGCATGAACGTGGCTGGAATATCACTGGAATGCAATGCAGGGTAATGAAAACGGAGCTTTGCAACAGTCAGCAGTTTGCTGCAAGGACTCGCATGATGTTGTATTAATTATACTTCCTCTAACTTTGGCTCATTATGGAGGAGAATCTCCAGAACAGGTTTGAAATGATAATGATGTCTTTGGGACTTGTTTTTAGAAACAAAGTTATACATAGACTTGACTGAAAGCTGCAAAACCTGCTGTATTTTAATGAGCTGGTAGCTGTTGTGCGGCTTCCCATCATATTAACTCCTTGTTTTGAGTTTGTGCTTGAGCTTGAAAACAGTTTTATCATTTGTTGACTCCCTCATAAAACTGTCACTGCGCTTCTCGTCCTCGAAGAGAGCTTCTCTGGCATTTTCTTTGTGCACTAATAGTAGAAGTAAACTGGATTTGTGAAGTACCTTTCTTGAAAGCAATGATCAGACTTCAGGATGTTTCATAAAGAAGTCCCAAGGCCTGTTTCTGTGAAGTCAGGCAGCCGTGGCTCAGGAGACAGCGTAGGTCATCCACTAATGGGAAGATCGGTGGCTTTGATTCCCAGCTCCTTCAGTATGTGTCCTAACGTGTCATCGGGCAAGACAGTGAACACCAACAATATGTGAATATGTTACCTCACAGCAAGAAGGTCCTGAGTTCAATTCCAACATCAGGCCGGGGTCTTTCTGTGTGGAGTTTGCATGTTCTCCCCCTGTTTGCATGGGTTCTCCCCGGTTACTCCGGCTTCCTCCCACAGTCCAAAGACATGCAGTTTGTGGGGATAGGTTAATTGGAAACACTAGATTGTCTATAGGTGTGAATGGGGGAGTGAATGTGAGCACGAATCTTTGTCTATGTGTTAGACTGGCAACCTGTCCAATGAGTACCCCACCTCTCACCCTAAGACAGCTGGGATAGGCTCCAGCCCCCCCCCCACGACCCTGAAAAGGATAAGCAGAAGCGAATGGATGGATTTTAATTGCTTTTTCACGTAAACACAGAAATAAAGTCATCATAGCAACACAGACTGATGTGTCACAGCTCATTGCGGCAATTTAAGTAACTGTAATTATGTTACTTCCAATGAATAATGGACTGGTGCTTATATAGTGCCTTTCTACTCTATTTGAGCTCTCATAGCACTTTCTTACTGCAAGCCTTATTCACCCATTTGTGTTGTTTTGTTTGTTTTTCTACTATAGCATTCATACAGGCACAAATGCATTTGGGACAACATGCAGACCAGAGGAGCTGGGGATCAAACCACTGACCTTCTGATTAGGAAGCAACCTGCTCCACAGCCACAGCCACTCTACAATACAGACCCAGTTCAGCTTACTCACCTGAAACCAATCTTTACTCTTTGGGACTCATCTTGTTTTTTGTTTGAAACAGCTGTAATTGCATAAAAATATCCGCATCATTTACAAAAAGCTACAAACACAAATGAAGATTGCTTGTGGCTTACCTTTTCTCTCAGGTTACAAACATCTGCATTTTGCTATCTTAGAAATATTGTCCACGTATCAGGAAATTATCAGAGGGAATGGAAAACCAGCGAGCTGTCAGTAATATCATCCGCAGGACTTTTTTATGCTGTGACTGTGGATTTTTTTATTGGTCGAACAACTACAAGATGAATATTGTCTTATTGATTTTACCCTGCCTCTAAGGGGTGTATAATCACAAACCTGTCACCTCACAAGCCCAGTTCTCGGGAGAAAAGGGAAAACAAGATGCGTCACTGCTCTCACTTGGAATGTAAGTTCAGAAGAAAATTTGAGACTCTGAGACATACTCACTTTAGTATTTAGATGAAAATCTGCTGAAGCCACATATGCAGTGTGTAACTGAAATCTTGCTCTCTTTTTTTTGTAAACTAAGCTGAAATTGAATTTCTTGAGTTAGTTTGTGATGTTTAAGAAATTGCAAACAATCCTGAGACTTATTTGGGCCCAGAAATCATCAACGCAGTTTTTATGATCATAAAAGTTTAGTTAATTTGGACACTGCATCAAAACAACTCCCTAAATACACTCACCGGCCACTTTATTAGGTGCGTGTTGCCGTTCCCTTTTTTTTTTTTTTTGCCTTAATTCGTTATGGAATCGATTCAACAAAACTGAGGAAGCATTCCTCAGAGATTGTTGATGGGAAAATCCTAGGAAAACAGCTGCTTCTGAAATACTCAGACCAACAACAACGTGCTGCATTCAAAGTCAGCGAAACCATCTTTCTTCCCCACTCTGATGCTCGGTTTGAATTTCAGCATGTCATCGTGACCATGTGTACAGGTCTAAATGCATAGAGCTGCCGTTATGTGATTGGCTGAGTAGATATTTCTGTTAGCAAGCAGTTGAACAGTTTGTACCTAACAAAGTGGCCGTGTAAGTGCCTGAAGGCTTTTCGCTATGCTGAGGTGAAAGAATTCCTTCTAGAAGGACTGTTCCTGTCTAAGAAACACACTGAAAGTGTTCACACTAACATTTCGTTATGCCTTGTTCTCCCAAGACAAATCCCCTTAAGGCACTGTCAAATGAAACAGAACATCTTTTCACCAAATCTAAACAGAAAGGAGATGATATCCCTGTTTAAAGGCTCTTTCTGAGATCTCAGATTGAAATTTTTTGCTCTTTTTTAATGTAATGGAGGTTTATTATTGTTATCAAACATGTGTTCTGTCTGTTGAACGCATGATTCAGTACTTTGAGGACTCGGATATTTCAGAGCAACAACTGAGTACACATATAATTGCATGTCGATTTTTAAAGTGGAGTTTCCCGCTGTCAACGAAGTTTCAACTTTGAGTAGCGCACATTTTTTGTAAACTGTCAAGTCATAACAAAAATAAGATGAAATGAACTGCTCAGTCATCGAAAGTTGCCCTCACCCTACCCAGGGATCAAGTTTCCCTGAAAGCAGGTTTTTCATCTGATCAGAGCTGGTTGGGTGAGTTATCGGGTGCCTAAGGGACTCTGTGGGACCTGCGTGAGAGAAGTTGTTGAGAAATGCCCTTGTGCCGAAGTGTTGCACTGTGACTGTGCAAATATCAAAGGGCCACTGAAGACGTGAAATCAGCGACACCGTTGCTGTTGACACAAGTCAGAGCTGCAGAGGTGTACAGGGACTTTAACAATCACATTTTCAAAGTCTCAAACTTCCACTCAACTCTCAAAGCAAAATACAAAATTTTCAGTGAATTACAGAAAGCTCTTAAAGCAAGGAGTGGATGGATTTTCAAGGACAGGTCTGGACCCACCAGAGGGTCCAATTTGACCAACCGATGGCTAAAAAAAGTATGAAAACGCAATGAAATTGTAAAAAATGAATTTTGATTGCTGAGTGGTGATGCAAAGCCAGCATAACTACACAGGGGTGAACAGAATTCTAGACCTAGAGACAGTGTTCAGATCATAAAGAAGTAAAATACGAATGTTTATTACAAAAGAAACCGTACATGTGAAGAGTTGTTGCTTTTGCACTGTTAAATATGCATGCACATGTTATGACAGCAGACCTTGCCCTTATTCTTGCGAAGCAGTTAATCGTGCTTTTGTAACTGGGTGGCTCATCAAAGGGGAAAATGCTTCTTCTTTACACTTATTCTTCTTACGACAAGGTAATAAAAAGGCCCCAAAGCTAATCTAAAGAGCATAAATGCAGATCTTATACAAATGAAAATGTTTATCAAATTTCTATTCGACAATGGAAACGATCCTTTCCTTTCTTTACACTTATTAAAGAAAGGTAAGGAGGGCTTTGCAGTCATTTTACTGGTCTTGGCTAGTTTTTTGTAACATAGATAGATAAATACTTTTCAAAATTATAGAAAATTATTGTCATATTCACAGTGAAGAAATATGTTCCCCTGTGCAATGACAACAAATGGCAAACAGAAAATATATATGTATCCACATACAAAATTAGATAGATAAATAAACCAGCTGATGATTTAAAAACAACAGAAACAATTGTAAAATAAAAAAATAAAAAAATAAAATAATAATAATAATAACATGATAATTAAAACTGAAAAAAGATATAAATATATACAAGCAGAATAAAAGAATCTGAGCTGCTTGAAACTTTGTACACTTTACACAACTTACATATAAGGAAGCATGAAAATACAGAAATGTTATGATAAAAATAATTAACTATATTAACCTTTATCTTTATGGAAATATCGCCGATAAGTATTGTAAAAGCTTTAACAAATGACCTTGAACCCGAAAGCACCTGTGGGAACAGTAAAGAGTTATTACACAGCGCCCCTCCTCTGCTTCGGCTTTAGTCGGAAGTGTTCGCCCACTTTCGGGATTCAAGCCGGTGTTTTCAGAGGGGCAGAGCGAGCGCCGCGGGTCCCAGCTCCGCAGACTACAGCAGTTCATGTGAGAGCAGCTTGGGCACACCTGGTTGGACCGTGAAGAGCAGTTCAGCGACCGAGACAGCTCCACTCAGGTGGGTTTCTACCTGAATTTATACCTTTGTTGTTCTCTCGTCAACTTCTCCACACTCTGACTTTCTTCTTTCGGGCGGAAAGTTACCTTAGAGATAAACGGACTTTGTAAACTTTCTTTTTAAACAAAACCCGTCCTGCACGCTGAGTATCGCGAGGTGGAGGTGAAAACACCTCCATAATGAACAGCTAAGTTTACTTGTCCTGACTTTTTATTTTCATTCTACCTTTCAGCAGCTCCCGAGTTAATCACTTGAGGAATGTGGTGCAATTAGGACAGCGACCGAGAGCTGAAAATTCATATCAACTTCAACTTTTAAGTTACTTTTTTTTCCTCCCTTCGACTTTGAACTTATCAGAAAAAAGGGATCATGGCCACAGGCGGATTCAAGTCAAGCGCCGCGACGGACTTTTTGGAGGAGTGGAAGGCAAAACGGGAGAAAATGAGAGCCAAAATGCTGGGGGACATTGCCGCAGCCACTGGTACTCCCTTGGGTGCCAGTAATACAAACAGCAGCCGCAACGCCGTTCCTCCTCCATCTCCTCCTCCTCTTCCTTCGGCCACCGAGTTCACTAACAACGGCAACCCGGACCGAAGCTCCTCCGCTGGGAACTGCCACCCCTCCTCCTACGCGGTTGCTCGGTCCTCCTCTGGCACTTCTCTAAAGAGGCCCGAGGAGGAAATGCACCACCCCGTGACACCCTCAGCCACGCCGGGAAGCAACCTGAAGAAGGCCCTGCCTCAGCCGGAGAAGACTCAGGACTCTACTCCCATGGCTTGCAACGACAGTGACAAGGAAAGCCCGTCACCCAGCAGCAAGGGCAAGGAGAAGAAGAGCACCGGGCCCAGCGCCAGGAAGGGGAAAGGACAGATCGAGAAGAGGAAGTTAAGGGAAAAGAGGAGATCCACAGGTGTCGTGAACATACCATCCAATGAGGTGAGTCGGGGGGGGGAAGAGGGCAGCGATTCACCTTAGCATCAGAATGGGTATAATTTGGAGGCCCATTTTGGGATTGGTCATGTTTTTTCTCTATTGGGAATAAAAGTATTCCCAAAAAAGTATTAGTGAAAGTTAGCCTCTTGTATGTGGAAATAGGTGGATGCTTAATGCTTGTGCATTTTTATTTTTTGTAAGGAAATAGTGGCTTCTGTGTGTTGCACTTGAACACCACTTGCCTTCCTACACTCCAAATTCCTCCCATACATGTGTCTGGTTTAATCGAGCCTCTGCTGGAGAGAAATGAAAGCAGTTCTCAGATGGTGGGAGAGGGTGGAGGTGTACAGTATGTGTGCTGCACATTCATTGTTATTGGATTTAAATCATCTCGCACTCCTGGCCGATTCCTGTGGTTCAGACACATGCAGGAACTCTGATATGAAGCTTGGCCAACACTGAAAAAACACTCAAATTACACAGAAATTCTCGGAATAGATGCCCACCCTTTTGTTTTTTGTTGGTTTCTTTTTTGGTAAGGGGATGGTATTCTGACCACCTTTCATTCTCCTATTTGATAGCCACCCAGAACAATATGCCCCTGGGGCAGCACAACTTGGAGTTTGACCAGCCTGTCAGTTGGAGCCTCACATCCTGTTATTAGGTGCTCAGCAGTGCCGAGCAAAGCCGTTTGAAAACTGGTCACAAGCCAGGCTGTAATGCTGGGCTTCAGCACTCTGGGCTGCGCCAGATATGCTAGATCGAGCCCATAGGCAGCTCATTATGTAGTAAAGTGGGCGAACCGTCTATTATTGGGGGAGGTAGGAGGTGATCTGATGAGGTGGTGAGCTGATTTGTGTGACTGAGGAAGAGGGAGAAAGAAGTGGAAGTGCTGTGGTCTGAGAAAGTTTGTAGAACTTCCCGAGGCAGGTCCTTATCCCGAAAAGTATAGTGAGTATGAGTATAAAAGATGGACGTACCTGCTGGTTTTGAATTCAGCTTTAAGTGTCCAATGAAAGAAACTGCAGGTTTTCTGTGCACTAGACTTGGGTGCTATGGTGATGCTGATGTTCTTGCAGTCCAACACTGTGCCCAGTGTGCTTGTAAACTATTTACATAACCTAATTCCTGTTAATGTTTTTTTAATTGTTATTTAAAAGTTAATTATGAACAGCTGAAGGCAGATCACTACATTTGTTAAATAAAATGACAAATACTATGCAGGTTTAAAAAAAGGTTCATTGCTGAAAGCATTTGTATTCATCTGACTCCACAACTCTGATTGGTAGGTTGTGATCATCATACTTTGTCAAGCATCGTCACCTGGAGTTGGATAACAGTGATTAAACTGGTCCGCTTATCTTCTGTTAGCGGTGATCAAATGGAGACCTAAAGCCCAGGTGACTGCAGGCAGCCAAAGATCAATCTTTGACTTTTGTCTTCAGCTGCTGAAGTACCTCTGCTGGTAAATATAATGTGACAGATTTCCTGAATGGGAAGCCAAACTTTTCCTCAAGTCGGACAATCAGAAACCTGCGTAACATGAGATTAATGCACGTGTTTCGCGTTATAGTTATGCCGGTGATTTCGAAGGAGCATCCCCGGGGACATTTTGACACGTGTCTGATGCTTTCGCACACCCGTGCCAGTTATTCAGAAGGTCAGCAGGGTCAGACGGTTACCAGCTTAGACGATCGTATCTGTTTGGCAGCTATGTCAGTTATGTAAATGCATTTGTTGCATTTGTTGCAGTTAAAGAAAAGCGCTTCTGCACAGATCAGAGGACGCCATGATTCTTTGTACTTTGAGGCTTTTTTGTTTATTTCTGGGTACAGTGCTCTCATCTGCCTTCATGTATTTATCACATTTCAGTCATACTGCACGGAGCAGCTCGTCTTAAGGAAGTGCAATCAAACCAGATGATTACTGCGCCTGAGTTCAGTGAACCATTCCCAATCTCATCTGTTTTAGTGGGCTGAACCGAGCACGATGAAGCATAAACGCTCATTACTGAACTGGACTTTGGTTTGAGCACACTTGCCTGGTTTGAGTTCACCATTAAAGGGTGTACTCCTATAATCAACCTCCAGCATCTTAAATTTGTCTTGAGTATTTTCAGACTTCCTAAAGTTGCAGTTTGAAGTCATTTCCTGCACTGCCTCTGGTGCAGTAACCCCTTCAGGAAAAAGTAAAGATTTTCAATTACTGTATACCTCATTAACTCAAATATAACACTCAGATTCTACAAAAAATATACAATTTAAGTTTTTTGATGTTGTATTGTTCTGTTTATTGATGAATTAGTGACGCTAGCTCCTACTTTTTATCTGTATTGAAAAAAAAAAAGTAGTGCTTTTGTTGTTTTAGTTTAATATTCTTCTTAATATTCTAAGTTTTTTGGCATTGTGTCACCGTTTAAAAGTAATGTTTACCCAACTGTAAGTTTTATAATCCAGCTTTAATTATGGAAGCTTTATCTCATGGTTTGAGATCCTGTGAGCTTTGCACACAGATGGAAACACAAAAATCCAGAAACCAGTTGCCCGGCAGATGGACTCCTTTTGTGAAAAGTTTTCTCTTTTCTCCTCCTATTGGATTGGGGGGGGGGCACACCAAACTATGCAAATGAAGACTTGCTCACACAAGCTGCCTTTGTGATGTGAATATTAGTGGACAGGTGTGAATAGAGATGCCTGGGATTATCTCCCCGCTCGTTCTGTGCAGCATAATAGCTGCTGAGCGGGATTTCATAGCATCCTGGGAACCCAATCTTCTGCCTGTTGAGGCCATAATGGCCCGATAAAAGCTACCAGCTCTGCATTGCATCAGTCAGTACCTCGTCCAGCGAGCCGGGACGGTGTCTCCTTTCTCTCACCCTGCTCACTCCTGCGGGTCCGAGGGCATTGTTGCCGATGCTGACCTTTGACCTGCACAGCACATTGTATGTGTCTGAGGAATGCGAAAACAAGAGTTTAGATTCAGTGAGTTCTCTCATCTTAAAATGTTTTGGGTTGTGATGTAAGCACGTTTCCCATCAGGTCACGCTGCCTGCAGTCTTGTGGTGATGAGTCATGTCGCTCATTGTGCCGTTGCTTTTTAAAAAAAATGTATGACCTCTGAGAGTTATGAGGTTGTGGTCTGCCGCTCCAGCCAGTGACCTTTGTGTTTCATGTACATGACTGAGTCTGCTCCACAAACACTGCTGGGGAGCGTGGAGCTATCCGGCCCCTCGCAGCTATTTGTCTGCAGCGTCATTGAAAAGGAGGTCAACAGGTTTAAGGTGCAATGCTGGACCGAGTGCTCACGCAGTTAACACTCTGGCGATGGGATGATACAGGAGACAAGAGGGCTCCCTGTTTAACTTAGTTATTTGTGACACCACAGAGTTGTTAATACACTTTAGGCTTCGTACAAACTCATGTTAACCTGTTAACACATGAACCAGACATGACTAATTAAAATTAAACTAAACTAGGTTTTAGGAAAAATGTGTTTTCAACTGAAAATGGCTCAAAAGAACCAATTATAATGATATTATGCACTTGCAACTAGTCTTTCGATTTAATCCTAGTCAGTTTGGCCAAATTCACCTGTGCAACAATGATGAAATGATAAGGGAAGCATCTGCTTATTAAGATTGAGATTTCTTAACTCTTCCTTCACTGAAGCTAATAAATGCTAAACTAAAGATTTCTAAAGAAAGCAACTCTTCCAAACAAGCCATACTTGTTCCGTCTTTTTCTTGGCTGTCACGAAGATTAATGTTTTACATGCTGAGGCGCGTAGAGTCTGCGATGATGATGATGATTATTATTATTATTATTATTTTCTCCAGGTATTGCACAGTCTGGGTGTGACCTAGGTGTGAATTTGTGGGGACGCCCACTCCTGGGAAAATTGTGACATCATGTTCATTCACACCTGAATGTTCCAGCTCTACAAACTGCCAAAATTTTTGCTTTTATAGAGGTGCTCACGCTTCCAGGTGATCGGTTAATTCAAGACAATTGACTAGTAGCACCTGGTTGCTACTTAATATCTTGATTTCTATGGCAGCAGTAAGGGTGTACTTAGGTTTCCTGCACTACCAGTCAGGAGCAACTTGTGAAATGGCACCTGCAGCAAATGCAGGTTTAGCAACAGACCTGTTGTGAATATGTGGAAAAACACAGAGATATTTTGTGTTTGCATCACGTGACACATTACTGAGAACTAAAAATGGTGCAGACAAAAGGACACACCTCAAACTGAGCTAATCAGCACATCAGTCACAGGCATCCAGAGCTGCACAGAGTTCACGGAGAGCGAGCTGTAGTCTATTCAAACACTTCATCTGAATTCCTTCCACATGGAAATTTCACCAAAAATCCATGTGCGTGTCAGGATACACAATAAAACTGTTTCAGGATAAAGTGTATATAACTGTATATGAAGTGCAGTGTGGTGCAACTCAAATTGGGCTCGTGCACAAGTTGAGTTTTGGCATTGGTTCTTTCATCTGCTGTCACAGATACAGTCTGCACTGACATTAATCAGCAAATACCTTAAATTCAAACACCCCTGCCTTGTTTGTTCCCAAATTAGTTTCTGCTCCATTTTGTTCTTTGGTGAAGTTCATTGAAGGGTGAAAGTTTGGAGAAGGGCCATGCTGAGGGCAGACGTTTGGTTCCTTCCAACCCAAATCCAGATGCAGACAAAATGTTTAAAATTGGTTTCACAGAATGGATGAAGATCAGCAGATTTTTTTTTCTTTTAACATATTTGAGGAAAAACTGAAAATAGAGGATGTGACCTTATAAAACATTACAAGGAAAATAGGCAGCTTTTGCTCAGCACAACATCGCCATCATCACCATCACCATGGTGATCAAGCCATAATTTTTATGCCAGAAAATGACATTTAACAGATTTAAAATTTCATAAAAATCAGTTAACGGATCAAGATGAGAATTGTGACAAAATATCTATAAAGTTTCTTTCCTCTGTAGAATCAATGCATATAAAACTTTTCACTGCACGCTTCACTGCTGGACAATTTCCTTGCTCTTATTTTGAAAGTTAAAGTGACTTGGCTAGCTTTGGTCCTTATGTTTCCTTCCTTACAAGGTGGGCAGTTTACTAATGTGCCAGTCTTATTTAGCTGCCTCTCCAGTGAGTTGGGCAAACTCCAGGTCCATGTTCTTGTCCATGTTCTGTTTTTAAAAAACGGTTAAGAAAATAGGTTTATAATTGCTATGCAAGTTATCTGGTCATTGCCGGCTGCAGTCCAAGACCGTTGAGTTAACTTTCATCTGCATAACAAATGGAGTCACAGTTGGGAAAGTTGCTGATATTTCTCTTTGACTAAAGTTTTGGTTGTTTTGTGGAAATGAATGCAAACTGCCACAAACAGAATTTAAAACTTTAAATTTAAAAGAATCTTTGTCTTTTGGCTCTTCAAGCTCGTTATAGTTGAAGTGACCTAAAATGTGCAGTTCAGTAAATGCAAGGCACAAAAAAGTTGGCTAAAGTTTAAAGCTGCAATAAACTGACAGTAGAAATTAAAGTCTGCAGTAGTTTGCTTATTAAAGGCTCTCAGTTCACAGCTGGACAAAAGCATGCAAGAATGTAAATTTGCATGGGGTGGAGTGTGCTTCACTTGGTGTTTAAAACCTTCTCCAAACAAGGTCACATCATCACAGTAAATACCACAGGGATTTTATCATAGGCTTAGGTAAGCATTGGGCTATTTGGGCCGGGTGTTTTGTTTCCTCCTTTTCATTTGTTGGTTGAACAGCAGGAATGCTAACCTGTTTAATTAAAGCACGTGTTCGTAAAAGTGAAGTTCCTCCAAGCGAGAAGCACCAGTTTCCAAGGAGAGCATTTTGAATTGTTTACAAAAGCCCTTGTCTTTGGCCTCAGCAAAGGAAGGAAGGAGCTGATCTGCTTCCACGATGAAGTCTTTACCAACTCACCAGGCACCTATCAACACCACATAAAGCACACAGCACCCTTGTAATGGGCTGTGACACATGGGTTAGCTCAGTTTGTAAGACTGTTACATAAATGCTTGCTCCCATTAAAGTGACCTCTGACCAGGTGAGCAGCCATTATGCTGTCAGAAGGCATCAGATCAGTGTTAAACAGGCTGTGAGATGGAAATGTTACTGTGTGTGTGTGTGTGTGTGTGTGTGTGTGTGTGTGTGTGTGTGTGTGTGTGTGTGTGTATACATTTTATAACTTGGTCTTTGGTCAGAGAATTTATGACTGTTTGTACAGTTAAAATCATTGATAAATCATTAAAAGAAACCAAAAGGATTTTAAACAGAATGTTTAAAGTCCTGAAAGTAGAATGAGTGTATAAATTTGTGTACTTTCAAACAGACGGCAGTAACACTTTGCTACTGATTCATATCTGCTTACATTTAGGAGATGGGTGTAAAGAAACCACATGTGCTTTCTCGTACAACTGGGCCATCAACAAATCTTCCAAATAGATTTTATTGTTTTTTGTCCCCCCCCCCCCGCTTTAGTTTGCTTAGAGCGGCGGTGTCAAACATAAGGCCCGGGGGCCAGAATTGGGGGCCATTCTGGCCCACTGGCTCAACCTGGATTTGAAAAACGTGAAAGAGGACATTCATTTTACACTTTAAACTGCGTTTTCTTAAGTTTTATAGCCTTTTCTACTGATAAAGATAAACACTTTTAAAATGGATAAACCATTAAATAACAAGGTTCCTGTTTTCCCACTGTCTGCTATAGAAATGTTTGATTTTTAACAGCAGGTTCACAAAAAACAGAGCTAAAAATGTCTTTGCAATTAGTAAAAAAAACCTGTTTTTAATTTCAGAACGGTGAGCTCAATGAGCTAACAGAAGTATTCTGTAAATTTACATATGTCTTAAAATTTAGGGCCAAAGCAGCATTTCTTTATCATGTGGAAAAACTGAGATGTTTTAAATTGCATTTCTTTTAATATACATATATTAAAATATCTCAGATTGATTCCATGAGATATTTTCACTGGTCCAGCCCACTTGGGATCAAAGTGGGCTGTATGTGGCCAACGATGTAAAATGAGTTTGGCGCCCCTGGTTTGGAGGGTGTAACACTCTTGTTTACCACAGGTCTGATTGCTTTATCTTGATTAGATCATTAACAAAAAGTAAACTCTGTTATTTTGGTACGTTCAGCTCAGCCGTTAACTGAATGTAAACTCTTACCAGAGAGTACATTGTGGACATTTGTTATGAGACTTTGGGCTTGGTTTCAAAAACGGGATAAAACTTCAAACTCTCTTGGCGGAATTACTTGTTGTGAGAACAAATAAAACAAAAACAAACAAATTGAGGGGAAAAAAAGGTCACAAAGCAAGTAAAATTACAACCTTATATGAAACCATCCATCTATCATTACTGGTAGGAGAGCCATATTGGATTATCAAGCACTGTACGACTGTAAATTCTGCCATATATAATTACATAAATGACCATACATGACAGTTTCACTCTGCTTGAGAGGGACAAAACACAAGAATTGTGACTGACTTAAAACTGCAAGATGTCACTAAAAATTGGACCATCCCGTTAGTAATCTGTTCATTTCAGACATTAAAAGATCACTTAGCCTTTTCAGTTTGACATTTACTTTTGGAGTTTTGCTGCAATCTGCACACAAAGTTCAAACTATCTTTTATCTAGGTCACTGCTCTTTAGTTATGTGGGTTCAGGGACTTTGTAGATTATTACTGAAGAACGACATACCCCCTGCGCAGCGTGCACAGGAATGCACGGTCATGCAGAATCAGTCTAAATCTTGTGAGGTGAAAGCCACCCTGCATGTTTGCCTGGAGGCCGGCTCGGCTATAAGTCAAGACCTCACTGAACTTTCTCACAAATGTGATCAGATGTAGGTGATACAATCAGCCTGAGCACTGATGTCCATTGATGCAGATTTGTTTTTACACACAGTGAAACGTGTTGATTCTGCTTGAGTCTTCTGCCATCTTTCTGGCTAATCTTTAACTCTTGAGTGTGCGCATATCCAGGATGGAGAAGTTTGCGATCAATTGACGTATTGTTGTATTCGTGTCAGCCTGGAATTTCAAAACAAGCTGCTGAATAGAGCAGAAAATGATCAATGGTGTGGCGTTTGTACTGGTCAAATGTGGTAAAGGCCGTTTAACTCAGTACCCACCATCCATAAGCCATGCAAGTGTTTAACAGAATCCATCCTGACTGTTTTCTCTGCAGGCGCAAAACGATGTCAGAGTGAATAGCCTCGTCCTCATCTGACCTTCGGTTCGGGACATTGTTTTGGCTTTAAAGTTCACGTCTCTCTCTTTACTCAGTAATTTTGCACCTTTTTGTTTGACATTTATATCAGCGTATTGCAGAGCCTATGTCATAATTCATTTCCTTTATTTTTGTCTTCATTACCAGCATTTAAGCTGAGAAAACAAACAAGATCTGGTGTGTGTTACACTAACTGGCATGCAGTGTATAAAAATGCACTTTGTTTTTGTGTGCGTGGAGGCACGCACAGATAAACGATAATCGGTTTCATGCTTCCGCTTCTTAGAAACAAGCCTCCCTCCGTTGTGTAGTTGTTGGGGATCACTCTGTACTTTGCTGCAGGGGATCTCGCTGGTTTGACCACATGTGGACACACACACAGCGCTAACCTAGCAGGGGGTGTTAAGACACAAAATTGGGGACCAAACGAGGAGGCGAATGTTGTGACTTGGTGCGTCTGCAGTGTGTAACCTACTTGTCGGACATTCCTGTGTGTTTGCTGACGACTGTGGGGAATTTGTGAGTCAGCCCTAATCAGGCCGCTCTGTGTAGGCATTTGGGAGCTCGTCTGTTTGTATTCATTAAAGTAGAATTACTTGGAGACCCCAGCCTCCCTTTCCCACTCTCTTCTATTTTAGAGTCTGGGTCACATTTTGTAGCTTCTGAATCCTTTGGTCTGTGCTCTACATTGACAAAATATTTCAGACTACCTTTTTCCTGTATGTATTGTACGGTTTAATGTTGCCTTAAGTTTAGGAGAGATGCAGTGTCTCTTTTTAAATGGACAGATTTTACATTTCCTCAGTTCAGTTGTGCAGCGTTGTTTGGTCTTTTTGATATTAGGTTAAAGTAGCTAGCATGATGTTTAATCACGCCATACAAACTGATGCAAGCTCCAACTGAAGTAGCAATGGAAAAATGTAAACAGGCATGTGCTATAATACTGATTGCATAATTATTTGTGCTGTTTCTTATATACCTTAGAGAATTCAGAAAAGGCTCAGTCACAGTACAGCAAAAATGGGTCAACAGCCTCCATGTGACTAGTAAAAAATGGTGGTTGTTTGGTAATTGCATTGAATTTTTTTTTTCTGTCAAGGACAACTTGCAGCATTTGTAGTGATCAGTCTGTCACCAAGAGGTTGACTGTGCAGCACCCTTAATGTTTGGGTGACTACTAGGGGTGCAACGATACTCGTATCGATATTGAACCGTTCGATACAGTGCTTTCGGTTC
>NW_024582410.1:2426015-2523902 GCF_018398535.1 Haplochromis burtoni
GTGCACCCCTACTTATTAGTGTAGCTAGGTATTTACAGAAAATGCCTAAACAGCACAGACACCGACATAAAAGCAGAGAGGAAATACTGCACATAGTTGCTAAAAGTTCAGCTCAATCTTCAACAAACTTTCCGGGTTTTTTTTTTTAGTTTGAGAAAAGTCCAATCAAGTTCATGTTTTGCAAAACTTCCCAGAACAGTTCTTGGATGTTAAAAGCACTTCCAGGATTGTTAGCAGCTTTGCTGTGAATGTGGAAGTAAGGAAGCAGTGGATCTCAAAGTTAAAGATTTAACTGCAAGTGTAAAGTTGCACCTCTGTTAGTTTTCAGATGCCAAAGACTCAACTAGTAATGTATCCTTTCAGCAGGTTTTGTTATCATCTCATCACTTAAGTCTCAAAAGTATTTAAAATTTAAAATATCAAAGTACACTTTGGCTGAAATGAGCCCAGCCTCATTCATGATTCGACCAGAGACAGCCATAGCTCTGCTCACGCTGTGGTTTTATTGCATTGGGGACAATAAGCCTCAGTTATATTTGCATGAGTGAATGCACACTAACAGGCTGATTTTTGTCTGCAGTCTAACAGGTTTCACGCACTGCCTCTGGGTTATGTCACCACGGGACTCACTCAAACTGCTCTGTGAACATCGCTGCTATCAGAGGAGCTGGTTTAACACGTGTAGCCGAACCTCCACTCGACAAATGATGGACAAACATGATTACGGTTTGCAGAGCTTAAGAGGGAAAGTTGAGGAGTTAGACGGGGAAATGCTGCTGAACAGGATGATGTTTTCAAGTCTTACCAGTGCTTTTTTTGGCAGGTTTTTCTCGTCTTTTCTCACCGCAAAGAGGACAAACTTAATTTTCATAAACAGAACTGCAAAAATGCATATTTTAATATGAAACTTCAGTGGTGCTCTTGGCACATGGGTTGCCCTTGAATGAAAACAAATAATATTTATTAGAACAAGTTGTGTGAGGATTTATGTGGTAATTTTGGCTGCAGTAGAAATACCAACGGATTGAATTAATTTTCAACTTTCTACTGAAAGTCAGATAGCTGCGAAGGATATTCTCCCGACGCATGGCTGTTTGAAAAGATGCACACGGGCCACAGAAAGTCACACTTCAAAAGGACACAGTATTGAAAACATGGCTCAGTGAAAGGGGCAAGGAATGCACGCAGTTGAACCCTTGAAATTGAATAAATATGTGGCTCTAAACTGCCAAACGCATGACGCCTTGATCTTTAAGCTTTCCTCCACAAGAGAGAAGCAAGAAACTGGCTTCAGTTGAAAGAAGGCCTTACCTGCTCTCATGCATCTGCCTTGAAGCTCGAGTGTCTTTGTGTGTCAACATCCTCTTGAACGTGTGTGTACAGTTGTGTTTACCAAGGCAGTGTGCCACTTTGGGACACAATGCTACTTACAAAAGGCTCTCCTCTTGTTGACTTGGAAAATATACATTTGAGGGTCTGTTGTGTAGTGCAGACGTGGAGTGTGCATTCTTTTTCTTCATTTTGAGCCCTCAGAGTTAAAGTATGCGGTGCAGTTTGTAAGACCAGCCAGTTAATAGCTGGATGCATTGCTTTAGTGAGTAATGAGCAAATATTTTCAAGATTTTCACCACAGTGAACTTGAGCACAGCTCGGCCACCAAAGTGTTCTGCTACCATCGTAAAAAACTAATAAACTTTTATGAACTGAAGGGGACTATTGTGCATTTGTTTTTACACAGTAGAATGCCTCATATTTAACAGCCTAAGCTGCAGTATAGGCATTTATCCAGTTAACAAAATTATCATAAAATGAGAAGCATAATCAGGAAGACTGGAGAGTTTCCAGATGGAGGAAACGCTCTGCCACACAATTTATAAAATGCATATTTTGTTAGAGCAATAAATACATTAGTTTAAAGGTAGTAAAAGTAAAGAAGGGATTATGACTATTCCAATTATATATTGATTAACTTCCATACAGTGGAGTGACATGCAAACAAACATTTGCATTTTCAACTACAGTTTCTGGAATAAAGCATCATGACTTCTTGGCAATACTTTGACAAATGCATCTGGACTGGCCGACATGAATGCAGGTCCACTAACCAAAAAGAAAGACGGATCAGAGGTCTGTCTTTGCCTAACAGAAGAGAGAAATCCTCTCGATCCTTTTCAGTTTACATACAGCACTCTTTAATTGATTGTGAAGTCGTTTGACCAACAAGCAGAGGATTCATGTGTTTTATGAGATGACTTAGCCATAATTGGCTTAATGACATTTTCCTACTGCCGACGTGCCATCTTTTGTTGCCAATGTTCTGACCCAGCCTGCCTCACCCACCATCACCAGAAGAGGTTGAAGCATCTTGCTACTGTTTCTAGATGAGTAATGATTCAGCAGCTGTTCTGGTGTGACCTTTTTCAGCTGTCTTTGGTTTTAGGTGGATAAACGCTTGGTGGAAACTTGTGCTGTACTTTCGGTAATGTAGCAAGATGTAGAACCCAAGTGTCCACTCTGAGACATGCAGAATAACTCAGAGGACTATCAGCAGCACACAGCAGAGACTCTCACAGTTACACCATGGACAGGCTAACAGTCAAACTGATGCTAAAGCTAATTTAGAGCTGCCAGTTAACCTAACATACATGTCTTTGGACTGTGGGAAGAAGCTGGATTACCTATAGAGACTCCATGCAGCATGATTTGAACCCAGGATCTCCTTGCTGTGAGACGGCTGTGCTGACCTCGTCACCTTTGGTTTCTTGGTAGAGTGCAGAGGGCCAATTCTGTGGCGTTGGCAATATTTGGTGGGAAAAACAGATTTTTGTCATATCCATTCTCCTTGTGTTTTGAACTTTGGACTTGGGATGAGACTCGCTCTTTTTTTTGTTTTTTTTGTTTTTTTTGTTAGTAGAACCAACACGTTGTCAGACGCGCTCAACAACTGTTTAAAAAGGAGGAAAAAGATTTGCGTCACTTCTTGGCCTTTCTGCTCTCTTTAAACATAATGTCAGCATGAATCATCAGAGCTATGTCGGATTCATATCGACCTTTGCTGTGTTTTTCTTTGACGTTGCTCAAGCTGTTTTGTCCGAGGTGCTTTTAACCCTGCCTTGATAACTACGTCATCTGTGCTTATTGGGCAAGATTCTCCTTGATGTTGATTTTGTAACCTGTTTTCAAGTCAGACTGATCATAAATATTTTTTCTGTTTGTCTGTTTCCCCGCTTTCTATGACAAACAGGTTCCATATTGCAGCTGAAACATCTGTTTGCCACTGTTAAATTGTGTCTGTGTTATACAAACGTACTCTCTGAATTCACACATAAAGCATGTCGGGTAAATTCATTTAAGATGCCTGTCATTATCGGACAGGAAGGTCACGGCACAGAGTGGGATGTAGACGCCGTGATTTGTTCTCTGATCTCCGATCTTCACAGACTGGGACCAATCATCTTTCTCTTTTCTCGTCTAATCAGGCTGATGAGTTGTCACGATGCTTTAAAGCATAAAGTGAATATTTTAAAAATATGAAAACAAAATTTAAAACCTTTTTAAGGTGATACTTTCAAAAAAGTATCAACAAATCAGGGCTTTTCACTCTATTCCCAGTAACTGAGGACGGCTGGCAAACATGATTTGCAATGCACTAGAAGACAACCACTTGTTATGAGACACTCAGTAAAGTGCAGACAGACCATGTAATTTCCTCCATGTTATTTTCCTCAGGGGTCTGTGCGCTCACCCCTTTAATTTTGCATCACCAGGCTCGGTGATGTAAACTATGAGCCAAGCTGATTCCAGCAGTGGAATAATTGAGACCGCTATGTTTGTTCTTTAAAAGCTATATCTTTATTGATTTAAAAAGTGTAGCTTTATTTGGTGGTTTCTACTTGTTGGCGTCTGGTCGTAACACCTCTGAGTGAAAGTTGAATGGACGGCTGCAGACGCGTTTCAGTTAGGGCTGAACGATTATGGAAAATAATCTAATTGCGATTTTTTGCCCCAATATTGCGATTGCGATGCGATATGCGATTATTTTTTAAGGTCTTTGTCTTCTGTATTATTAAACAAAGACAAGCAATACATCATATAGTATGGCCAATACTATATTACATTAATTTTAAACTGTTCTTTCCTGGAAGACAGACCTCTGTTATGATGACATGAGGTGATGCATGAATTGATGACTGACATTTTTATTTAACTTCTTCAATCACAACAGTATATTTGAACATACACAATAGTTTATTTTTAGCTTACAAACATCTGAGCATAAAGTGCTGACAAGGAACCCTGGTGTAAACATTAAAATGAAAGTCAGTACAATGTGCAGATTGCAGAAATATACATAAAAAAAATCAGTGGCTTTACCACACTCAGTTTTTCGACATCTGTGAACTACTAGACAGTCATTCAATTAAAAAATAATATTAAATAAATAAAACTAATAAATAAAAAATACACACATCTTACTGATCTCTGCAGTCAGTAACATTACACATAAAGTGCAAACATAATAGCAATTGTATAAACACACACACAAACACGCCTTTAAAATTTAAAGGCGTGAAATTGGACGGTCTAGCGGCTATTCTGATTAGCGTCACCGCTGTCTCGGTGGAGTTTAATAAACTCGGCCGTCTGCTCCTTGCTATCTAAAATATAACCAGACACTGGTGTAAATTCTCGACTGTCTCATACTTCTGTTTAATAGTTTTCTGTTTGACGTTTATTCAGCTGTGTGAAAATCCACGGAGGAACCCACCCGGGGGATTAATAAAGTTTTATTTTATCTAATCTAATAACTTTAATCTCAGCCAAACCGATTTACTCACGAACAAACAAAACACTGAAAAAAGCCCAACAATAACATTTTTAGGTTGTCTAAGTGATTATATATTACGTTTAACCCGAGCAGCGAAATCCGCGGTGATCTGAAAATGATGTGCCGGGAGTTGTGCCGTTCTCGGCCGCATCAGTAACCCTCGAGCTCCCGGCTAGCTGTCGAGCTGGTGGGTAGCAGACGTCTGAAAACGTCGAAGCACTTTAGCAAATGATGCGATATCTTGATAAACCGAGCAGATATTTGATGTTTACACAAGCTACTTTCTCGCCTGAAAATATGTTAAAAGTTTATTTTGTGACCCAGAAAGATTAGATGAGTAATTTTAAAACTTAGTAGCGGCCGCCATTGTTGGAAACTGGAGTCTTGGCTGGGCCGCGCTATGAATTCTGGGATATGGTAGGGCCACGAAGGACACACCCGACCCATCCTTCAAATTCGGGGAAAAGGAGGACGCATTTGTCGGCTGCATTCGGAGGAGTCTACGAATTTGGACAGCCTTCGGCGCGTCGCTGTGACGTAATCGGTCTACAAATGCGGCCTCAGGAGGATGCAGCCCATGAATTTGGACATGTCCAGAGTATAATCGCAGCCTTTGCGGTTAGAAAATTGCACTTGATCATGTCGCGATATTATCGCAAATGCGATATATCGTTCAGCCCTAGTTTCAGTCGTTCTTTTAGTTGAAGCCTGTCAGAGTGGCAGATTTTAGCATCGAGGTGTCTTTGAGGCTTCTCTCCTTCTCTGGGTATTAACCTTTGCCTGTGGCGCTGATGGAGTCCTAAAAGATTCATAGCCAATGAAACTTCTCATCAGTGTGACAGATTGGATTTTCATCACAAGCCATCCGGGTTGATTGTATGCTTTTGCTTTTTACAGCCAATCCCGCTTTTCCACCAGCAGCTCCTTGTTTTGCTTTCTGTCTGGTCCTTTTCTTTTCTGCATTTCATTTTTCTTCTGGTATTTGGTCTCTGTACCCTCTAGGTTTATTTTCCTATTTCTGTTTGCTCTCTCTTCTTCTCCAGTTCTAATAAAAACCCCACTGTCCTCTGCTATCTCCTCAAACAGCTCATTAGCAAATCAGTCCTCGAGCCTGCATGGATGCACCGCCATTTGTTTGCGTCTAACGATTTCAGGCTTCAAGCTCATAAGTAAACATGAGGTATAACTGTGTGTGTGGCCCGTGTGCCCTCTCTTTCTCCTCATCTTTATTTTTTCGCTCTCCCTCCCCGTTTTTTACCGCTGGTCCAGTAGCTAAATGTGGAGCTGTCCGGGACACGATGAATGGGTCTGTGTCACCAGCGCTCTCTGTCCACAGGGCTGGATTTATCTTCCTCGTGTCAGCCTCAAAGGTCACCCAATCAAGTGCAAACAGTTGCCTCAATATTATCCAGAGAGAGAGCCTGGCATGTTCTCCTGGAAATTATTTGAGAAATTCCTGAATGTAAACTCAGCGTTTTGTGTAGGAGCTTCATGATTCTCACAATAGGCATGATGTTTGCATCCAAGTGCACCTGCCTTATCACAAAATTGAGCTGTAGGCAGGAACGTCACATTTTTAGGCGAATGCAGATTGGAGCTGTAAGGTATCCTGGAGTATTTTAGTGACCTTTGTGGTTCAAAGTAACAGAATTAAAGCAGCTTTTACCAAACAAAAAAATGGAAAGAAAATACTGGGTAGGTGTAGGTGTTTTTGGTGGTGCTTTGTTAGCTACAAAGTTGAGCATAGTTATATATCCAAAAGGCTGTAAATGTAACATAAGTGCCTCTAACAATGCAGAAGTGAAGACGTCAAAACTTAATAGATCTATATTTCTTGCATTAAAAGACACAGACACATGTGATTCCCATAGTGACGCAAGTCTTGGGCCTGTTTAACTTGCTACACGTGTTTCCTGTTTTTTGTTTTTAAGTCTTGGGTTAGGTATGCTTAACACTAGCTAAGAAACATACATTTACAGTAATATAGTGAGTTCAAATTCTCTAGTTCAGCACTGAATTATATTGAGTGAGCTCAGTGTTGGTCCTCCCTTTTAACTTTCCCCCAATAAAGATTACATTTGATGACCTCCCCTCCACCGATCATGATGAATTTTGTCACCTCACTATATTTCAATAAATTTAGCTGTTTTTCCAAGGGTAGATGCATAAGTAGAGACCACACTCACTAACCTCTCGTGCAAACCCAGTAATTTTGTTCTGGGATCAAGTCCGAAAAATGACACAAGCCCCTCTTTTTAGAAAAGAGCTTCAAGGGTTACCACTAGTGGGCCTTTAAGGGGTAAAGAGTTAAAGTGAGGTTTCTGAGAATCTGAGAAGAATTGTTCCCCATCCCTGCTCCAAAAGAACAGGAGGTGATATTAATGTAAAAAACACCTAACCTTAAAATTCAATCATGTCTGCGGGCTTGAAGTGGGAACCCATCTCATGTAGCTGATGTAGCTAGCTTGACATGTGAAATTGAATTTCTTTTTCTTCTTTTTTTCTTTTGTAGTCTTAGAGGTTTTTGGTTTTGTTTTCCTCTTCACAGTGGCATGATTTCATCGCGGACCACTTTTCAACAAACTGCAGTCTATTGTCCTAACAGCCAGTTTTTAATTTCCAGGCTCATGTACTTCTTCTGTCTTGGTAGTCAGGTGTAAAGGTGAACCAAGCTTGAATTTTGAGCTGATTTAAAGTCTGTGTGGTGAACGAGCCATAACCTTTCCCAGCCTGCGCTTTTAGCTGCTGGTGGGGAGTTCAGACTTTGCTTAGCATGACTCACGGTCTGGTGTGGTGTCTGCCAGCAGACAAACACAATGGCCCCTGTACACAATGGTCCTGCCTCGCTTCTGCTGGAATGCAAAACATGCCTTAACGGTTTCCAATACTGTATATCTGAGGATTATGTTACCCGGCAAGCAAGCAAGGTGCACTCAACAATATGCCCCCGGCCTAGAAATGCACTTAATTATCATGACTTTGCTGCTGTTTGTGATCCAAAGGGAAAAACCCTGTATATGCTGTCTGTCTGTGTTGGAAATGTATGACTCTGTAAAAGAAAGGATGATTAGCGTGCACAGTTATCGGCTACAATTTTCTATTTTTTTTTTATTTATATTTTTCCTACAAAGTAAAATCTTTCTTAAAACTACTTTTGAATAGGAAGGAAATGTTCTTTTAAACAGGAAGTTTTGACGTGAGAAAATATGGCTTCTGATGTCAGTGCTTGGAAGTTGAGCTCCACTGGGACCTGTGGCAAATCCAAGAACATTAGTGTGATGATTGTGGCGACGTAGCCTCGAGAAATTCACCATTTCAGCCGTTCACATACCGGCTGTCAGGCTTACGCTTGTGTGTTCCAAACTATTTTTTTTTTTTTTTTTTAGCTTTCTTTCTTTCTTTCTTTCTTTCCTTTTTTTACTCACTGGGAAAAGGGGGGGCGGGGGTAACTGGAACTGCCGCTGTTTCTGAGACTTGAGATCCAAATTACACAACAAGTAACAAACTTGCCTCTCGTTTTGCCAGCCAGCTTTATCGGTCATTCGCTCTCCTTCCACTGTTGAGATGTTAACCGTCCACTTTGAGGCGCTCTGTTTAAGTAGGGGTCTGCCATGTGCGTGCATGCGTGCAGAAAGGAGGTTAAACTGTGGTCATGCAGCTGCTTGTGTCTTTCTTGTGTATCCGTCTCTGAACGCCTACCATGAAAATCCTGGTGAGTCTCGAGCGCCTTCAGAGGAAAGTGATTTATAATGGTGATTGATGTCCCTCTGGAGATCCCTTACATAATATTACATCGCTTGTGCTGTTATGCAACCTTGCACAGAAGCCATCGTGACACCTCCGGCAGTGTTTGATCAGAAAGACTATTTTGGATGTGTGGAAAAGGCTAATTTTCAAGGCTCTGGCTGTCCAATTTTATGTTTGATTTATAACTTCCAGCAGGACTCACAGACATTAATGGGCAAGTCTCGAGAGTTAGTTCGGGACTCGCCGTGTGCTGTCTGGACCGACGTGCTTTCCATTAATCTGGCTGTGTTTTCTAGCCGCTTTCTTCATTTGCATGCAAAGCCCTGCCACTCTCATTCTCTTTAAGCATTAGAACTGCCCTTCTCTCCTCAAGTGACACTTCAAAGAGCAGATAAGGAGCTCTAGCCTTGAAAAATTAAGAGGTTTCAATCAGTTGTCTGTGCTTGTGTTTTTATGTGGCAGGCGCTGAAACTGAATACCTAAGCTGTATAAAGTACTGGATTCGCCTTTTAAAAACTTGGATGAATGTTTTTGGTTAAAATATGTAATCATGCTGACATTAAATGCAGATAAACAAGTAATTATTTTAAATCTGTTTGTGTAGTTACATTTAGCCTCTCTGAGCTTGGGTTTGGCTTCAGGGCATGCCTGAATGCACTTACCCCGCTCCCCCCTCCCCAAACCGATGAGCAGTTGGGTTTATTCCAAGGATATCTATTATTGAAAATACTGAACTAATTCACCCGCTCGCTGTCCTTCGCCCTTCTCGTCCTCTTCCTCCTCGTGCACGCACCAAATCCAGCCCTCTTTTCTCTTTACTCTGCTGAACAAGATAAGCCTCATCAGGGCGCGGGGTTGTGGAAGAACTGCCGACGGACATCGCCCGTTTCTGTCATGCGCCGGAGAGGACCAGTTCATGAGTCCGAGCACACAGTATAATTTTCCCAGAGCCTCACGAGCAGAGCCAGCATTCTCATGAATAACAAACAGGGCTCGGCTCAGGGGAGTGAGTTCACACCAGGCTCTCGCTCCCTCTCTTTCTCAACTCAGACCTCCAGGCTGCTGCTGAAAGCCCCACAGACTTTATTGCAAATTTCTTGGGTGATCCTCTCCACGGGCAAAGGCTTGAGCTGAAAAAGAAGCAGGGTGAGGATGTAGTAAATCTACTTGCTTACCGTGGAGGAAGAACAGGACACAAGATCAGGTCTCGTTGCCTGAGGGCCAGTGTAGTATAGAGCCCTAATTAATGCTTCTCAGCAGAGGAAGTTGACAAGCCAGCGTGGAATGCACAAACCGTTATTTAAAAGACTGTTATCCCCCTTCTGTCAATACACGCCTGTGTATTCTCTAAGGCACTGTTGCTAGCTGATATCTGCAGTCTTCAGTCACGTTTGTTATTCATATCCCCCTTTGTGTTGCCTTATCCAGGTTAAGGGAGGTTCCACAGCTCTAATAGCCCTCGGCGAATTGAGTGGCTTTTCTAATCTGACATCCCTGCAGGTCTTTAAGGAAAAGAAGGGGAAAGAAAACCGGCAAGTAACCACAAACACGCAGGCACACGGAGAGGAGGGCAGCGATAACTATCAACATCCTCTCTCTTATTTGTATGTAAATATGGGGATGCAGTGACGCATTGAATCAGCCTTGTAGAGACAGCTAGCAGGGAACGGAGAAGAGAAATTTTACTGTCGCCCAGAACTCGTCAGCGTGCTGCGCCTGTGCCATCGCATTGCACCGGGTGGGGTGGAGTAGTGAGGAATGTGGTATTCATGCTCTTGCCCTGCCCTGCTCTGCCTTTTTGTCTGCACTTTGAAACTGAAACAAAAACTACAAAGGCTTCAGCTATTTGTCTTTCTCTGAACGGCACGCTGTGACATAAAGATCTCAAATAGTGGAAAGTGTTTGTCTCGTTCTTCCAGAACAAGCTCAGCCCCCCTAAATCTTCTCTCTTATTCCTGCTATGACGGGAATGTGGTGACACAATTGGTAATCTGGGTTGAATCGTACCACACAGAACAATAAGCTGTGTTCAGTGTCTTCTCTCAGCCTTCACACGTCACAGACGTCTTCAGATTTCAAGACTCTTCATAATATTTTGGCTCTGGTTTGATGTATGGCTTTCCTTTTGCAGTATGTACACAGAAGCTGTGTGTTTCGTAAGTCCTTGGTGTTTACATAAAAAAAAAAACAACTATTTACGAGACAAAGTCCAACTAAGCGCAGCCAAAAACTGTCTGCATGCTTTGCATAGCAAGATTCATTCTGAGCTGAAGCATAAAACGTATTGTTTCCTGGAGCATGTTGTGCTGCTCTGGTCTTGTGATGTAATGTTGTAACCAGTCACAAATTGTACAAAAATAAATGTCAGGCTCCGCACGCTTTGACGTTTGGCCTCCAGCACCAGTGCATTTTTCATTAAGCTTACCTTTATTTGCCTTCAGTGAATTTTTCCGATTATTTTCTATTTTGGGAATGAACGATTGGCAGAGCGTTTGAAGCACCTGAAATTTCAGAACTTCTTGCTTAAGGCATTGTCATCAAATCGAATTATTACTTTTTTTGTATTGAGTTAATTATATTTGGTTTGTTTTGCATATTTATTTTTTCTTGACAAAGTGACTCATCCGCTGATGGATTTTACTTCATTCTTATCAGTTGAAATATTATTATTGCATATGCATTTGCCTTCCCTTCTGATTTTCCTGCGAGTTTGCAGCACACGAAGAGTTTAATATGATTAAACATTAAAGGCGCAATTTGTCCTCCATCTGCTATCCGAAGTGCTGCCTTCGCTAAGATTTGGAAACCCGCTGTCACTCAAAGTTTGACTGACTGCTGAAAATGAAGTTGCAGATGATATACTGACTAACACGGAGCGGAAAACGAAATTTCACATTCAAGTTTTTTTTTTTTCATGCCTTTAAATTATTGTTG
The DNA here is from genome assembly GCF_018398535.1 of Haplochromis burtoni. Classification (NCBI taxonomy): domain Eukaryota; kingdom Metazoa; phylum Chordata; class Actinopteri; order Cichliformes; family Cichlidae; genus Haplochromis; species Haplochromis burtoni. Next base: position 2,437,525 of record NW_024582410.1, read on the forward strand.
ACACCACATTGTGTGATAACACATGAAAATAATTGGACATTGTTTCCCATTTAGAGACGGCAAGTGGTTTTCTCACTCATCAGCACCTGATTATGGCTGATCCGGCTGCTTGTTTCTAATTTTGTTATTGTGCAAAAAGCTCTACAAAAGGGGGAAAAAGTGAGGAAGTACAAATATAATCCTACTGCTGTTGTATTAGGATCTTGAAATGTTTTGCACCATTTCAGTTCCACGTTGCTTTAATATTAACCCTAATCCATATTTGAGTTGGTAACTGTTAACCTCTTAAATCTGTGGGTGTACCCTGGACTGGTGACCTGTCCAGGGTGTACCCTGCCTCTCGCCCTAAGACTACTGGGATAGCCCCCTACGCAACCCTGAAAAGGATAAGCCGAAGCGAATAGATCAATGCTTATTTTGTATGTGACACAGTCGTCTTGGGTTTTCAGTCCTTGGGTCAGATCCGTGTTGTCCTTGCATCTCCATGTCTAGGAACTTCATGGTTGTGTCTTCCTGTGTGAACCCTGCAATAGACTAGTGACCTGTTATGCTTGTACCCCTCCAATCATTGAAGGGGCTGAATTGGGTAAGGATGGGTGGATGCTGTCATTAAAAATCAGTGCCGTTTTTGCACAAAAACTTGTGACAATTTCAGGATAATATTTTAAAAAGGCTGTGCTTTTCTCACATGTAGTGCAAGGGGAAGCAAGCCGCCTATAGAGAGAGCAGATTGTCCGACTATTACAGGTACTTTTCACACATTGGTACAATCTGAAATCACACATGCTTTACATCAGGGAGCTGGCAGGTTAGAGACCATTAATATCCCACAGCACTGGAGCATTTTTGTTCCCAGATATCGGGAATATCTAAGAAAGTTCAGAGCTGCAGTGAGTGTGTAAAAACAGCCTGATAAACTCCTCCTCCTGTCATGGCTTGTATCTAAAGTAACCCTTGCCTCTGAAACCACTCAGTGTGTTAAATGGATAAGGAGCTGTCAAGGTTGGCGGTGCCAACAGTCAAAACATAAAAGCTGTGGGATTGTTTTAAATGTCAAAGCAAACTGACGGCCTCTGAGCTGCTCGTACGATGATCAAAGCTCCGTCTGTCACATGCTGCAGCGGGTCCAGTTCACTCTTCTCCTTTGAACAGATTGTTATCAAGACGTATTAGATTACCGCTGGAACAGTGTCGGGTAACTGAGAATTCACTCCGGCCTGGACCCAGATTGAAGACGCTGAGGGGATTAAAAATTCTGCTGCTCTTAGAAATACATTTCTGAAGTGAAACTGCAAAACGAATGCACCAAAAGGTTTGATTTTCTAAAAAAAGGACACTGTTTCAATTTAACTTTTCTCTTTTTCGCTGACCAACAACAAAACGAGCAGTAGTCATCCACAGACCGGTTGTACCACATAATTTGGTCACTGTCTCCATCTGGCAACACATCCTCTCGGCAGGTAGACGGGCAGCTAAACATGCCTCCCTACGGTATGCCGATGCTCCTAATGATGGTGCTACTGCCATTACGTCTGTACCACCACCTCCACAACTGCGTCTGAAACAAAGGCCTCCATTCACTCAAGTTAAATTGAATGGCGGGCTCATATAACTCCTGATTATCCAGAGATGAATTTAATTATTTGTCGTTTTAGAGTTCAGAGAACATTTAAACTGGCTGCGGCTTGCTATCACTTTCAAATTACGTATCGCAGGGTTTTAACCAGCACCTTGGTTTCAGGCTTCAAATCAAAGCACTTCTCTTAATTTTGGGTTAATGCGAGTTAATTGGTTTGTGCTGCTGGAGCACAACATGCAGGAAGACTATAATGATGGTGTCAAATTCAGAGAGATCTCCCTCCGAACATTTGCAGTGGTTGATGACCAACCAGTGTCATGTACAGAGGCACAAACAAGTTTCACTTCGTTTAACTTTGAGTAAAAAGGGTGAGAGTGATGGTCCTCGCTCACAAATCTGCTAGGTGTGTCGAAATATTCTCGCTCTTTTGGACCACCCGATTCACGATAAAGGAAACCGGTTTCTTTTTACCACAGTATGCATGTTGGTGGATGAATCGACAGGTGGATCATGCTGTTGAGTAATCGAATGGCAGCTTTAACTAAATAACGTGAGCAGAACAGGGCTTTTCAGTCGCCATCGAGCACAGGTAGAAGTCGGATCATAAAATCTGCAACTTTTGTAAGTATTGTGATCTCAGCATGGACCAGAATAATTGTGGTAATGGTCAAGTGGTGCTAATGCAGCCTGCACAGATTCATGAGTATGAAATTTTTGAATGGAGCCAATCTGATTAACTGGAATGTAGTTCCTGGAAAAAGCATGTTAATCAACTTTTTCTCCTCACAGTATCACATTGATGACAAAGATTTATTCATGTGGAACTTTTCCAAAACAAAGTGCTTTCAGATAAGCCTTAAAACACAAAATATGCAAGAGCAATGAAGATAAATGCAGCACAAGTTCATGACCAAAACCAGACTTCTTTTTCACACAGTGCCCAAAATTTCTTTTGGTATTTAAGAGTTGAAGTAGCAGAAGAGACACAAGAAAAGACTGTGAATAGGGGGGAGGCTCCACTCCCAGAGACGAGGAAGGCCAGTACGATTGTTTGTCTTTCTGCTTTGCTGAGGAGCTCGTGATCGCCTCCTGTTACAAGGGCAAATTAATTTATTTTTTTACAGCCTCTATAAATACATGTGGCTAAACACAGCATGTCATTATGTAATCCAAAACACAACCGCATTAAACACATGAAAGCAGGATACACTGCCCTAACCAAAACTTGCCCTAGCTATTGCAGTGCCACATGTTTTTATTTCCTGAATGTGCACACGTGCCACAGAAACACAAAAAACCTGGTCAGAGAACAATGCAGCAGAGTTTAAGGTATTTATTTATCTTGAAAGTCTCTCTCAGATCTGTTGGAGATCTGTGAGAGTGAAACCGTGTAAGAATCGTGCATTGACTGAGTATTACCTGCTAAAAGCTCATAAATGTCAAGGCCAGTTTCCTATTTATGAGTGCCTATATGCACTTGATGACGTCAGCATGATTCTGGGAAAGTGCTGATTGTTTGCTTTCATTACATGCTTTGCTACATGTAAGCACCCGTCAGAGCACTTTGTTTGTAACCCGTTTAGTTGGAAGTACTCATTAGTAAGTAATTCTTTTGAAACTATTGTAATTTGTGCGACTGAATCAACTTTTCCCCCTGTTTATAGATTAATTTGCTGCTTGTTTTAGCACCAAGAGTAGAGGTGGGTGTAGTCAGTTATAATGCTTGTTTCAGTTTGCCGGTCCAAATTCCAGATTGTCCACAGGGAAATCCATTTAACCACTGTTTTATGGTGGAAATTGCAGCGTTGATTGCTCCGGAGAGTTGAGGAGAGCAGATGGCAGTATATAGTTTACTCTGTGTGTTTTGGCACTTGAGGGTTAGAGAAGGGAGGGCATCTGTGAAGCTGGCCTGCTTGGAAGAAAACTGAGCCGTGCCCCCAAAAAGATAAGGGTCCCGTCTCGACCCCATTAGTGGTGGAAAGGATGTAATCGCTAAGAAAAGGGCTGCTGGTGTACAACTGTAAGAGGCAAGCAATTGTAACCTCCAGTGAGCTACGTAACCTAATAATCAGTCTGCTGCATAATTCTTCTTCTTTTCCTGCCTTTATCAAATCCCCCCCACTCTCTGTGGAAGAGCTTCCAGTAATTCTGTGCCATGTGTTTATTTTGGGTATAGAGCTTTTGCAGTGCCCTATTTTCAGACTGGAGACCAAAATTTAGGCACTGTTTGGGTCCACAAACGTAAATTTGAAGAAGCAAGCCCACTAAAGTAACTAAATGTTTATCTTTTGGAGAATAAAATAAAATTACAGTTATATTCAAAAAGCCGTGCCTTGAAACAACAGGCTATCCTGCATTTATCCTGCATCATTTTGATTATTAAACTGAAAATCCTTTAGTGACTGTGTTTGCAGAACCTTCAATATAGACTGTACATAAAAGATGAATGCATACACTGAGCCTTGTTTTGGAAATGAACGATGAACGAGGTCATTACCTCATCAGGAAAACACTTCCTGATGTAAATAAAATCTTTAGGGTCTTTTACTTGCAGATGTTTGTATAATCAGATTTCAGTCTGTGATCAACAGAGACTCCCCCTGGTGGCCATTATGAAGATGCATGTGAAATATGGCTTTGAGTCTGCATCCATCTTTTTTTTTTTCTTGGTTTTTTTTTTTGCCCTACTTACATTTACTTTAAAAAAAAATGTTTTTCTTTATTATTTTTTTGCCCAGATAAAAAGATGAGATCTTTTTATATTTTTATGTATCACTTTTTTCATTATTTCAGTGTTAAATTTAATACAGAACTGATGTGTCGGTGCAAACAAAATTGAAATCTTGGAAATTTCTTTAATGTGGTGCGCTCCTTTGTTTTAAAAGTAGGAAACACTCTGGAGGCTGACATCTGCCCTGAAAATAGTGATGAATCATATGAAGTTTTTCTTTTAAGTAAATTTAAAATGAATAACAGCAGGAAATTAACTTTTTTTTGATTTACACAGCAATGCTATTGGCTAAATAAAATAAAAATATTGAAGAAGAGAGACCGCTGGTATGAGCTGGACTACAAAAGCACCGATGCCTGGAAAGAAGGCAGACTACACAAATCCACAAGAGGCCCACAGAGAGAATAGATGAGAGCAGCTAAGAGAGGATAAGAGAGATGTTATCAACTTAATGCAAAAAATAAATAAATATGAAGCCAAAGCTTTCTGGAATCCAGTCTTGAAAAACAAGTCAGTTTTTAGTGTGTAGTTTGGAATTTAGACACCTTTTTAACCCATCTGCACCACCTACCACAGAGCATCAAAACACAGCATGCAGACAAGAGAAGAAGAGGAGGTAGCATCTTTGTTGTGTGCTTATATCTGAAGTTGGTTAAATGCCAATCTTTGCAAAAAACATCCTTTTGTTTGTCCTCTGCCTGAGGGTATAGCATGCAGAGGAAGCCCACCGATGCACAAGCTGAGTAACTCACTTTCATCTTCTCTGCTGTATCTTTGTTGTCTCGTGTTTTGATATGTGTCTGTAGAAGTCAGATAAGACCGTACCTGCCAGTGAAATGAGACAGTCTGTTTATTGTTTAGCCTCAGATAATATCTGCTCACTTATTGAACACTGGTTCTGTTCAGGCAGCCTGTCTTGTCATATTAATCTCACACCGTGCGTTCTTCTCAGTGGAGAGTCAACAATATCTCCAAAGTTTGGATCTATGCTTCGGCCTGGAAGGATCACTGTTCTATTTTTTCTCCATTCACACGGACCTCTGCAATGAGATGGCAGGTCTGGTTTACACACAGGTTTACTCATTCCGCCAGATGTAATTTTCATGTTCAGCAGCTGCAGAAGGGGGGGGGGGAATTCCTTTTTTTTATAAGTGTCTGCTTCTCTTCTCTGCTGGTGAGAAGAGTCGAGTCTGGAGAGAGTGTGGTGTAACCTGCCAAAGCAAACCCGCAGAAACCCGATGAGTGTCCCACTGCCGTCGCTCTGGGGATCAACTCGCAGTTCATTGAAATTCCTCTGATACACCTGGCTCGCCGCTCACTGTTAAGTCTGATTACTCTTTGGTTCAAAATGAGAGACTCTCAGGCCTGAGCGCTAAACCCTGACAGACTAAACTGACGTCACCTGCAAGTGATTGAGTGCAAGAGTGTTTAACGTCACGATATAAGGTAATTCCCTCGGGCAAAGTCTGGAGAAATGCAGACTTACGGAGAGTGGGCAGAAAGGGCTCAGAATGTCTGTGAAGGAGCCCTTGCGCGATTGACGATTTGACAGCGGGACAGCCGTAAGCCCCTGTGGTCTTAGCAGAACAGAACTATAAAGTCTGCGAGTGTGAAGTCTGGGATTGGGCAGCACACTCATTGCTACTGTGGTGCTTAATTTTCATATTGAAAAACTAAACTTCTGCTTTTTTTTCTTGTTGAACTCTTATTTCTTTATTGTAGCTTTTCCTCTCCAGACAATTATTCCCAGCTGACAGAATCCTGTCACAGTCCTGTTGCTCTTAGTGTTTGTTATTGAACTGTCACGGTTTATTCAGCTGCTTCACTTAGACATGGGGGGTCTTTATCAGATAAGGGGGGTAGACACATGCAAAATGTGATTTCTTACCCTGTTGGAGCATAACTGGGCCTGTAACAAAGTTTTTATGAGAGCTCATAAACATGAAAAAGGTGATGAGGGAAATAGCAGTGAAGTAAGTATCCAGAAAGCTGCATCTGAATGATTTAATAAAGCAGAAGTGAGATGTATTGCAAGCAAAATGTGGTAGTGATGCGTCTCAGGTATTAAAGGCATGTGTAATAAGAATTTGACCTTATGAGTATGTGTCTAAAAATGACTATAAAACTGAGAGATGGTATCGCTGTGGTTGCAATACAGGGTATTTGATACGGAAATGTAACACAGCGCATGTTAAAGGAAACAAAAGTAAAGATTTGTATAATGCATGCATTTAAAGTAATATAAGCAAGTGTGTACAGTTGAGGGTAGTGGGGAAGTTATGTTGTTTACTTGACCGCAGTGATAGTCAAATAATGGTTGTCAGACTGATGGGAGCTTGTTAGAAAAGCTTAGTCTTGTTGGAGCAGTACTGTACATCATTTGCTTATGTTTTTATTTAAAGATCAGCAACATCCCATCTAATTGTTGCACATCTGTTGAATTAAGCCCATTATTCTTCCAAATTCCCAAATGGCTCGTGTCACACGTCACCTGCCTCTAGCTCATGCTTACACCTCTTTTACAAGCAGAGTAAATTAGTCAAATCTTTGTTAACAGCCTGTAATTGTCTTGGTTTACAAAGAGAGGAGAGAAACGCACAAAGGCATACAGAAAACACACGTTCGTCTTAAATGGCACCAAATGGTTTAGGCGTTTGTTTCTGAAGTGACGTCATTGCCTGTCGTGCCTCACAACAAGACATCTTGGTTCATTTTTTTTAAACATTGATGCCGACAGACGCATCCCTCTAAAGCCTCTTATTTCGCCACTCTATTATTTTCACCGTTTGTGAATGTGAACTCTGAGGGTATCGCCTCACTTTTTATTTTGATTATAAATAATTTTTTTGGTGTATCCGCCAGCCAGCTTCCCATCTCTTTCACCTGGAATGGTCCATCTCTCAACAGGAGTCATCATGAATAGAAATGAAAATGGGGAATGGTATTGCATGGAGAACAGGTTGGCAGATGTAGGCTTTAAATAGAAGTGTTTTCTCTGTGTTCCACTCATTGTTTTTCTTCCTAAGCCATGTCAATCACAGCTACCAGAGTCCCAGAGGCCCCTGTCCTGCTGTGCTGCGCGGTAGGTAGGTAGATGGTACTACGTTTGCTGTTTGTTGGGGGAAAAGCTGCTCCTATAGGCTGTAACTTGTGAATTCCACCCATGAATTCAACCACGGAGGTTGGCAAGCAATGAGTCACGAATGACAGCTGAAGACCGATTAATAACAGGCACTTCATTAGTCTTTCACTGAACGCTTTTCATTGCCATTTATTATAGATTTGATGTGTTTTGAGGGGTTATTGCACTCCCAAATCAACCTGTGTCATTCTAGCGATGAGCTAAAGCTGACAAAAAACATGAAACATGACGCAGCAGAAGCCTGAAGGTAGGGCCAGTAATGCTCTGCACTACTTTAGAACCTAAACAGGATATTTCTATTGTTAGCCTACCTGTTGTCATAACAAAATATCAAGTTACAGTCTACCTGAGTATTGCTGCTGACCCATAATCCTTTTACGGTCCAGCAGGCTAACATCACGAAGCAGTAATCCTCTCAAACTGGTTTCTTGAACGTGTCAATGAGTTCACATAAATGGCCTCCATAGTCACCAGATCTCAATCAAACACCTTGACATGCGGTGGAACCGGAGCATGCAACTGAGAAGTTTGCAGCAGCTGTGTGATGCTTTGTGTCAATATGGACTAAAATCTTTGAGGAATGATTTCAGCACATTGTTCAATCTGTGCTGTGAAGATTTAAGGCAAGTCTGAAGGTAAAACTAGCAAACTTTAAAAAAAAAAAAAGGTCTGAGTGTATATACAGTCTGTCAACATGTAGGGTTCTCATGACGTAGACAGGCCCAATTCTTCCATCTTGGACTATAGCTGGTGAAGATGTTCCCATAAGCCTCTACAGCCTGAACGAGCTTCTGCATAGCCGTGTCAGCTTTCCCCCTGCTTCTGGTTCTTTTTAGCATGGCTCCTCAGCTTGCAGTAGACCTCCAGAGCAAGAACATCCAGAATCTTGGACTGATGCAGTCCACGATTTTAAAGCTGGAAGGCCCAGAGCCTGAGCTGAACTTTTAAAAATAATAGTGCTAGGATTTTTCAGTAGTAAATTAGTCATGTTGTGGATCGTATGGATGGAAAAATGGAAGTACATTTCATAAATATACTTTGGCAGGCATCAATATAACAAGATCCCCTGCCTGTCCAAGTAAGCCGTATATCTGGGAAACTGTAACTATTCAGCGTAAATCATCTGTGCTTTTGCATTTCATCAACAAACATTGAAGAATGTGAAATTGCTCAATATGGATGGAATAACGTTCGGTATTGATATAGCTACACACACAGCCAATAATCCATAGAAATGCCATATCTGTGAATGCTTAAATTTTGTCTTGTGATAATTTCCCAACACAATAAAGGGCTCTAATAACAACAAACAAAACGAGGGGAACAAAATGAGTTGAAACAGATGGATACAGTTGTATGGTACACTGGGACCTCACAATGGGTCCCAGGGTTGTTTACCAGATGGTAGCCTTGTGTAGACTACTGTGCATGTGAGTGTGAGATATTGTGTGAGTCTGATGGTGTTTCAGCAAAAATGATTCCATGAAGAAAAATATGAGCCTTTTTATTTATTTATTTATTTTGAAAAGCAGCCAGACGTGGTGAAAAATGCAGAATGATCCGGAGCTAACAAGACAAAGAAGGCAATTTATTTTCTGTAAAGCAGCCTAATCCCACTGCTAAATTTGATTTTTAAGAGACAGCAAGATGCTCTGTCTAAAATAATTGAATTGTGACCTGCTCTGAAGCTGCAGGGTGCGCTGGTTGCCAGAGGTACTTGTTATTTTTTTTTCTACGAGACATTATCTCCTTAATTAGGCTGTGATTTAGACTCAGAAATTCCTCTTCGACGAGCCAAACCTTTTAAAATGCCAAAAAGCGGACATTCTCAGGAGGAAATCTTTGCTTTCCAGACCATTCTTCACTAATGACAAGATCAAGACTCTAAGCAAATACCCCAGCCTCTCTGGCATCTTTTGGGGGGGACCACAGTTTTTGTGTGGTGCTTGATTGAATGCTAATTTATTCCTTTGTTTTGTAAGTGAAAGAATTTCCCTGTGGCGCAAGTATGAACTTTTTTTTCACTAAAGAATTTGGTCGGTGCTAATCTTACTTTTTAATCTAATAAATGTAGTTTTGGATAATTTTGGGGATAATTTTGGGTTTGGTTTTTGCATGATAACAGCACTCTAGGGCAGATGGACGCTGCCAAGAGACATTGTGGCAGCAAATGTACTTTTCAGCTGATCTTCTAGTGCATTCTTTTGAGAAGAAGTGCATATAAATCGTTAGTTTCGGTGCTTTCTATCACAAGAAACCCAGGAAATACCTACAAAGTGTCTACTGAGGTTGTTTTTTCTAATTTCCCAATCGTCAAAACCAAAAATAGACTGGGGGAAAGCAACAGAACTCACCCAGATACTCAGAGATAAATTTAGCTCAACATAATGCCTGCAAAATAACACCTGCACACACCTACTGACTGTTCAGCTACGCCAGACTTTTTCAGCACTGTGTTTTGGTCTTTCGCCTCTGTGACTCCATGACAGCAACAGCTGTGTTTGCCCAGAGATGTGACACAACCACAAACCTTTCTATAGCCAGGTGTGTTGTTCAGGTGTCGGTCGGGAAACCGGATGGTTAAGCACTGCCATCAGGTGCCCTCGGGCTGCTACTGCTCTCCAGCTGCCCAGCAGACACTCGGCAAACTGAGGGCTCAGCTGACTTGCTGCTTCTTCTCTTATTCTTCATAATCACTTGGCAAGCGCAGGCCATCTCAGGTGCAGTCTTCTGCACTGTGCAAGAACAGTTTCACAAAATATATTTACTACCTTACAGTACTTCTCCCTGAATATTGTTCCCACGCTGACTTTTTACTTGTTTCTCTGAAGTTTCAATAAAAACAGAGGGCGGCAGAAAGCAGGGCAGATGAGCATTGTGCTGTGAAGTTAAAACATCCATGTCAAACTGGTTTGCATGATACACTTTCTGTGTAAGAGTACTTGAGCAGTCTTTGCACACTAAAGACTGTATATGAAAGATGGTTGTTGGCATTTGCTTTTGAAGTCTCAAATTCACCAATTATGCTGTCACCATCTTGGTTTTCTTGGAGGTAGAAGTGTACAAGATTGTGAAGAGCTAAAGTAAAATTCATTTGTGCATGCATGTTTAGCCCAGAGCAGGTGACTACATACTATGCTTTTCTGTTGTTGTTGTTTAAGTTGAAACCACAAGATTAGGAAATGCATTCAGCATATTTGTTATGATAAGCTAGGGTAATGGTAATTCAGTGTGATCTTAGGTATAGCCTGCTCCCTGTTTATGCTAGATCAATCCCCACCTTTCTCATTATTGGATTAAATCAGAATAGATGCCAAATTTGAATGAAAAGTAATTTGAAATCAAGCCAAAGAAACAAGAACGTGTACTGCAGTAGTCTGCAGCAGGATATGAAACCACCTTACTCTGGAATGCAAATACAGAAAATCAGGAAGCAATTATTCAGCCTGTTGTAATTTTACCCTGTTAAGACATTAACGTGCAAAAGTGCAATCCAAATTTAGCCGTGTGGAATTACTCTAATTTTGTTTTGCTGTGCTTGTAAAGATGAGTCACGTGGTTAATAAGGAAATTCATTTTATACAAATCTGTTTGAGTCTCAAAACAAAGGCAAACGTTTGAAATTGTACATATAATTGCTTGTTAAGCCTTCTGAAACACGCTGCATAATTAGAGCTTTTTTTGGCTCATATAAAATAGACTTAGAAGTTGTTATTATTATAATGTTGAACTCTGAAAATGACTGTATTGTATATATGCTTGTGAAAAATGACTTTCTGCTATAGTGTCATCAATCTGGCAGTGTGTGTGTGGAAAGCTGTATGCTCTTCAGTTGCTGCTAGCACTTCTGCAGCTTCCTGGATGTAGTGGATCTGGCTTAACTCCTGCACAGAATATCTGTGGTTCTTTTTGATAGGTCTATGAAACCTGGATAGTCCCAGAGTCGTTAGAGCTCTGAATAAGCCTGAGCCCTGAGCCAAGAAAACACCGTAGCGGTGGCCAAGAAACACGATGGCCGAGCAGAAAGGCAGCAAGGACTGAATGGCACTTGGCTCTCTGACTGCTTCGGTCATTACATAAACCCTGTGAACAGAGAGGCAGGACAGATTTCTGCTCTTCAAGTGTCAGTGCTCCACACCGGCACAGGGTATCCCTTTTCTTTGTGAGAAGTCCATCACGAGAAGGGTCTGCTGACACAAAACCGCTCTGTCTGAAAGCGCCACTTGTTCATCTTCTGCCAAATGGATGAGCTCAATCTACAGCAGGTTGCAAAACATACCAATGTCTAGCTACTCGGGAGGCTTTATTGGTAAAGCAGAATGGCCAGGGATAGCAGATGTTAAGCAAACCATTTGGCATTGTGTTACCTGCAATAGTAGAGATGCTGTACATGTGAGGAGATAGCAGACATTCCACGGAGCACGTTGGTGGAGAATAAGAGGCTTTCAACTGCAGCTTGGGGTCAGGGGGTCACATTGTAGTCTTCTGATATAATGTCCACAAGATAAGCGGCTGTAAACTCTTAGCTCTGTACAAGATATCCTTCCTATCTATCTATATCACAGGCAGAATGTCATATACACAGTATATTCTCACCACGGAAAGCTAACTGTGTTTTCCGTATTTCTTAAGAGGTAAAATGGACTTTTATGCTTTCATATATACTCTTGCACATTTTTTTCTATTTATACTATCAAATAATGAGCTTAGTGTATGTGCAAGAAATGCCTGAGGGCTAAGCCCCGCCCACCTGCTGGTAGAATCTTTTGTTTGCAAAGTTCAGTTCGATTTTATTTATACAGCTCCTAATCAAAACAACAGAAGCCTTAATGTGATTTATATTGTAAAGAGTCCACAGGATGAACTGAGGGTCTGCACCATCGCCAAGTATGAACTAAATGAGGATAATGCTGAACTGCCAATCATGCAAAGCTACTCCAGATCCAAGAAGAAAAGCATAGAGCTTGCAGTCACTGTAATGGGTCCCCTTAAAATCAGCATGCAACAGATGCCCCGGCTGTAACTAATCCAGAGAAGTCGCAGCCTCTGGTGAGCACGTTATCCTGTTCTGTTGTAATATTTAAAGAGAAACTAAAAATCCACAGGCTGTGGAAGAACAAAATCCAGCTTGTTGGGTAAAAGGCTTAACTGCGCAATCAGAAAGCTGCAGGATGTTTGATGCCGTCTCAGTGCCCTCTTGTCCTCTGGCTCCTCTCTTCTTCCTTTGTATGTTTTTCAGCAGCTTGTGTGGTTTTCCAGATCCCGCTTGTATTTGGACAACGGGACGTAAGATGGAAAACAACAGGGTAACGCTGAGGTTCTGCTCAACTATAAACGGTGAACGTGTTGGAACACCATTATCATGATTCAGCTTGGTACAAGTTGGCTGTGAAATTTCAAAAAAAAAAAAAAAATCAGGACAGGAAGGAAGGCCCACGGATGCCAGCACTGGGGCGAAAACAAGATTAGGGGTTAGACAAAACACAGGATCACTTCCCCCCCGCTGTTTCGGCACTTCGAGCAGAAGGTACCCCATTATTACTGCTGGCCTGCAGGAACGGGATTCATTACTGGGAAACGGGACTCAGGAGAGGCTGCTGGGATAAACGCTGTAGCAGCCCTCACCACCAGCCTGCCCCCGCCATCTCTATCTGGCTTTTGTAACAAGCATCTCAGTCTGCGGTTGGGACATGCAGATGTTTAAACTATCTTACTGCACTTCAAGAAAAGCAGTTATTACTCAAAATCATGTATTGGGAGGATGAGTGTCTGTATGGGCTTGTCAGGATGGCTGAGTATTTGTTAGTCTGCGGGTTCTAAATAAAAGTGCTTATATTTCATTAAACATTGTAGACTTAAAGCTTTAGATGAACTGGCTCTTAAGACCAGTTTGACAGTTGCATCACTGCTGTACACTACGATAGATTCATTTGAGACACTTAAAATTTGTTTGAGCTGCATCATTCACTACACTACGTTATGTGTTTTCATTTTTCTCTTGCTGGCTTGGTAATGCAGTTTAACTGCAGATCACTTTAAAAAGTCCCTACTCTGACAAAGTGAATGTAGGCTACAAGTTCACTGTGATGGATTACATAATTAAAGATTTAGCTTTCGGTGACTAGATGAAATAAAAACCACTTGACGGCTAAACTACAGAGCAAGTCAGCACAATTTTGCTAACATATGAGACCTGCTATGACGCATGTTTAATGTGGAGATATTTGCAAAGGATGGAAAAGAGCCGCCTCGTTATTCAAGAAGACAACAGCGAAAATGAATGATGAATACCTAATTTATGTACCGCTATTTTATTTTGGCGTACTGCGAGAATCCAGTCTTTATACTTTTCCTCTAATGTGGTGCTGGTCCTGAGAAAGGTCTGCTTTTGAAAACCAGCTGACATTTAATCAGGTTTGAGTACTGATCATTACTTAACATTAATAGCAGATGTTTGGGAAACATTGTGGAAGAAAGTCATGATGGATGAAAGCTGAGGGCTCCATCTTGTAATCACTGGTGAAATCTTTGCGGTTCCGACTTCGACCTAGCAATTTTGTGATGTTCTTTGTGTAGTTAGGGTAACTAGTCATTGGCACCAAATTGATGGAAAGGGGGCAACAATCTCTGCATATGCTGGCCTAAATAACTGCAAAGAGAACTAGTTGAACACACACATACTGCTGACCTGGCTCCTGAGCAGAGGTTCTGATTATAGTCTGGATACCACGCAGTGTTTGTCCTTCATATCAGCATTTTCAAGCACAGTCTGTCTGCCTGAAGGCCACGTGCATAACTGTGGGGCGTTCGAGTGTATTGGAAGATGCACAGACATCCGCATGTTTGTGTGTTCACCTTTGACTAAATGAATAGACCCTCATGTATTTGATTGTGGAAAGTATAGCATTCAGCCTGCTGCAGGTTTTTCATCAGGGTTGGTGTTTCCACTGTACACCATCCACTCCCACAGAGCAGTTAACCTAGCAGAAAGACTGTAACCTTGATTAAAGCTCAAAAAGTGCACTTCTTTCAGTGCCTTCCTTTAGGGGTCACCACAGCAGATCATCCACCTCAATCATGTGCAGAAGAGGGCAGAGTTTATATATAGCATGTTTTAAACGACCTCTGTTGACCAAAGTAATTTTGGACAAAAAAGAAAATAATTTTTATTTAAAACTTCTGAGCCGAGATGTGGATCATCAATATGTTTGATACTAGAGAAAACCAAAAGAGCTGATTTGCTGAAGGTGCTCTTACTTTAAGACGCATCTCCTTCCCTCTGATCCGGGTCAGCGTTGTTAATGAGGCAGAGGGCCTGTCTGCGCTCTAGTTTCCTGAGATAACAATGTTTATGCCTGGGAAGAAACAAAGAACAGGTATTGGTTAGGTTTCAGAATTATAATGAAAACAAACAAAAATAATAAATGCATGTAGCATGGACGCATGAAGTGGATTAGGTGCTTTAGAATATGATTGATACAGGAGTGAGAATTTTTAATTTTCTTTAATTGAGCAAATCTAATCAAATGTAAACAAAATTCAACTTTGGATCAATGGATCCAAAGAACAACTGTAATTACACAATTTCATGGCATTTGACAAGACTGGTTAATGTCAGCCATTAGCAAGACCAAATAGTTTTGCACAGCCTGTCATACAATTTGTATTCCATTGACACAGAATGTCACTTGCTTCATATAACTCCTAATTTCACCTTGATGTCATGCTTAGAATGAGCAGTTTAGAACTCATCCACAGCTGGATCTGAATTGATAATAACTGTTTTGTGCCAGAGTTTGACAGGTGAAACACGTCTGTTTTTCTCATTGATGCAGTGAGTCAGCTGGACTGATATTCAGCTGAGGAGGCTCATGTTGATAAAATCCGGCTAATCTGCTGTGCTGCTACTGTTAAAGCCTTCCGAGTTTTGCATGCAGAGGGGTTACTGTCACAAACATTTTATGGTCAGCTGAGGGTCAGAGATGTAGTCGAGTAAGCCTACTTAAACCAGGGGAAAACAAGTTATCTGTAGTCTTCCCTTGACCTCCCATGTGCTTCTCTCAATCCACGTTGAAGAGCTGCCTTTGAAGGCATCGTGCATTACGATAGGTTGTTACTTATGTAATGTAATGGGGAAAAATGTCTTACTAAAACATGTGGCACTGTGCGTAACATGCAC
This sequence comes from Haplochromis burtoni, assembly GCF_018398535.1. NCBI lineage: Eukaryota > Metazoa > Chordata > Actinopteri > Cichliformes > Cichlidae > Haplochromis > Haplochromis burtoni. The sequence goes on from NW_024582410.1 coordinate 2,453,156, forward strand.
ACACACTATATCAACTTTACAGACTGGGGCTGAAATGATCAGCGTTAGCACCAGCAGCCTTCTTTTCCATCAGAAAGCAGTTAGACATTGTTCCAGCCGAGTGATTATAAACCTTAAAGCCTTAAACCTTTTACTTTGTGCACCAGAGTACTGCAGAACTGAGCTTGTTAGTGCAGCTGTCGTGACGGGGCTACAGCGCTGACGTAACAGCCTAGAACCAGCAGTTAACTGGCGCTGTCTATTGTTTCAAATGGTAATAAGTAGTGTAACAAACTAGTATTTTGGGGTGTCAAATAGCAAATGGGATAATGTTTAATTGTCTGGTGGACTAGTCATGAACATAACTAAGGAAAAAATGTGAATCCAAATAGATTTGGACCAGGAATCTGTTTTTTTTTTTTTTTGTTTTGTTTTTTTCCAAGAGATTCTACAGAAAATTGTAAATTCAGATGTCATGATGGGATTTAGCTTCACTTTTTTCCTTTTTTTTTAAATAGAGTGCGAGGTTTTAGGAAAGTAAAAAATTGTACTGCTTCCTCATTAATTTTGCTGTAAATTACCAGTAATTGCTTACTTTGGTAAAAGCAGTTCTCTCTTTGGCTGCTGTTACTGTTAGTGGCCGAGCACATGATTAGACTGTCTAACACTCTTTTACGTGCCTCTAGTCCGGCGGGGTCCACTGTAACTCGCTCTGTAACAGCAGTTGCACAGCAGTAGTCTTCTGTTTGATAAACTCCAATTATTTGTTCTCTCAGTTGTACAGTTCCATGGTTTTGTGTTGCCCACCAAGGATGGAAAATAAATACAATTCCTTTGGGGAACTGATGTGAACAGGTGAACTCTATATATGAAATCTTTTAACTCCCCATAATAAACCTGGTTTTAGTGTAACTGATGCTATTTTTAGGGCCAATAATAATATCAGGGCTCAAGATTAATGAAAATTAGAACCAGACTCTGCAATACAATTCTTTGGGACTAACATTTTAAATATTTATGCAAATGTATCCAATTTGACTTTGTGGCTTCTCTCTGCATGTCTACCACATGCATGGAGACACGGGCATCTCTGCAATCGTGTTGTCTCTGGTTTCAGACTTCTCACTGAGTACCACATCACTGAGCCGAGGGCTGAGCAGGGGCCATGTGGTTGTTGGTGGAGGTCTGCGGTGTTGGAGTTTAACGTGCCATTTAAACAGTGACCCTCCTCCCCAAAACTGTAAATATTCCTCTATCCTCTCAACCCTGCCAGCGCATACTTAAAACGGACACGCGGCCAGTCTGTTTACAAGCCCGGTCGAAGTCGGTGCTCTGTTCCAACCTACTGTGGAGGTTATAGACAGGAGAACAACAAGTTTGGCAAACTTAAAAGCATGAATAGAGTTGTTTCCCACACATGTATTAAAGCTTTTGCAGACTGTCAGAGATCTTTGCCCAGACCTGCTGAGCCCAACTGGCCTGCCCTCAGGCCTTCATCCCAGGCTAACGCATCCCGAGGAAGCTGATGCTGCTCTCTCTCTCTCAGTAATAACAGCGTGCCCCTGTTTGTTTGCAGAAAGTATTTTTTCTCTCTCTTTCTTTCGTCTTCCTCTCCAGAACCCCCCGTGTAGAGGGAACTCATTTTGAGGTCTGGCGAAGTGCTGATTAAAATATTATATTCTCACTTGGAGTGAAAATGAGGGTCAAGACTCAGAATTCAAAGCTGAAGAGTGAAAGATTTTGCTCGATAAACAGACTGTTTTAAAGAAAGCAGCCCGGGGCTTTGAGGCCAATGAAAGCTTTTGATTCTTGGGAAAGTCATGTACGCTGTTTGACTCGACTCTGTCCCTAAACAACCCTATCTTTAAAAAAAAAAGGCCCTCTTGTACAGTTTTGAGACTTAAACCAAATGCAAAGGCATCTGATTTTGGAAAGGATAGATATAGCGGGACTGGGTTTGTGAACTGTGATAAATCATAAATGAAGTGGTGGTAGACCTTTTTTAAAATATACAGCTTTAGTGTTTTGAGAAGTGGTGCTTTTATGTGCCTTTTATGTCCTTTCCTCTGTATAAATGTTGGTTATGTGTCGGCATGTGGAAATATAACAAACCACAGAAGCAGAGCACCCAAATGCAATCCACCAAAAGAAACCAGGAGAGCAGCAAAAATCTGAAAAATAAACAAGACTTAATACACAAGAAAATACAAGGAAAAAATAAAATCAAGGAACATAAGCGATGGATGGAAAGGTAAGATTCTGGAAGAGCAAAGGTGATCTGGCCACTTGTGGTGGTACACTGGAAGCTGATTGGCTACTTGGACACGAGTGAGACAATTGGTATGGGCAGAAAGTAGTAAACACAATAGACGTAAGAAACAAGAAAAGGATATCAGATCATAACCCTAATAACAACTCAGCAAATACTTAAGAAACCAAAATCATGATTCATTTGATCTTGGACATATTCAAGCTTCAGTTGCTTGAGTTCTGGACGCACACATTCACCCTGTTTTCACACTAAAACCCCCACATTGGATATCTAGTGTCTTCTGCTTCTCAGCCTTTTTTTCAGACATACCAGTAGCTGATTAAAGAAAACTTTTTTTTTTTTTTTGGTTGGAGGCCACAGGCAGCAACAGAAAATATTTTCTTTGGAGAATTAAATGTAATATTTTTCCTGGCGATGATCCAGTCGTATTTTGGGGGGGATGTCAAATGATGTCTCACTCTTGCTCAGAGTTGGCATACCTCTGCCGCACCTAACGGCGACCTTGGCAAGTCGGTGGTGTCACATTAATCAGCCTGCAGCTCCGGGGCGGATGTCCTCTCTTTGATCTCTGCCATACCTGAGCGCAGTGCTGTGCCTGTCTGTGCCCGTTACCTGAGCTTGACTGGCAGTCTTGATTAAAAGACAGTGGGCATCGGTGTGCCAGTTTACCTCTTCCCTAATAGATCATCTTAATGAAGTCACTGTGCTGTGGCGAGTGGCAGGTGATTAATACACAGAAGTCATTAAGTCTGCTGTATACGAGCGTGCCTTTGTTGGAGCTGCCCTTTGCTTGTTTGGAGGTAAATCTGAGGACTAAGTGGTCGAGCTGTTGGCAGTTTGACAGAATGTATGTTTAGACTGGATCTGCACAGAGTATGAGAAAGTGGAAGTAAAAGGGACAGGCTATCTCGTGCCAAAACAAAACGGTTAAAAGGTGAACATGCAGTGAAGCCAAAACGTGTAAAGGGGTCATCCTGGGACCCTCCTATCCAGGCCCTCCTGCAGCTCAGACATTTTGTGGTGCAGTCTCCAAAAGTTGATTCTGTTCATCCGGACGTAGCGTTTTGTGCTACATCTGGATGAACAGTTTGTTTCAGATCAAACTAATTTAAATATTAGACAAAGATAAGTAAAAACACATACTGAAGTTTCTTATTGAAGGTGTTTATTACTAAAGGGGAAAAAATCCAAACCAACATTGCCCTTTGTGGAATAGTGATTGTACCCAAACCTGATAACTGGTTGGTCCACCCTTTTAGCAGCAACAACTCCAATCAAGTGTTTGTGATAACTCGCAAAAAGTCTCATTACGGCACTGTGGAGAAATTGTGGTTCACTCATCTTTGTAGACTTGTTGTAATTCAGCCACATTGGAAGGTTTTCGAGCATGAACCACCCTTTTAAGGTCATGCCACAGCATCTCAATTGGATTCAGGTCAGGAATTTGACTAAAAAAAAAAAAAATAAAAAAAAAAAAAAAAAGGAATTTGACTAATCCACATATCTTTTCTTCCTCAATCAATGAAATCATCATTTAAAAACTGCTTTTTTTAAATTTTCTTGGGTTATCTTTGTCTCAAGGTGTTTTTTATTGTAAAATAAAGACCCTACAATGCTACAGAGAACCCCCAACAATCAAACAACCCCCTTTATGAAGTTTGCGACAGTGGGAAGGGAGAACTCCCTTTTAACAGGAAGAAACCTCCAGCAGTACCAGGCTCAGGGAAGAACAGCCATGGGGGGCTAAGGGGAGGAAGACTGGACGAGTGACACACTGTACACATTTCTCCCTTGAATACAGATTGTGAGTTTGTACAGATTGGTTGCCATGGAAGTCACTGCAGCTGTAGCTACCTCTGCTGAGCTGTTGCTGAGCAGCTTTTTGTGGACACTTGGTTTGAAACTTGAATCATGTGTTCAACCAACTAAAATGATCTCAGTTTGAGGCTTTATTTTTTGTGCATTTTAAAATAAGACATTTATCTTAATATGTCTTAAGTAGATTAAGCAGGCTTCTGCTACTTCTGTTAGATTAAGCTCTCTCTTACTCTCAAGATCATGATGTGTTCACCCTATTTGGCATGTGAAAATTCAGTGTATAATAATGATTATAGACTTTAGCATACTATAGTTAAAATGTTTTTTTTTATTGTTGTCTTTCATGTGGATGATTTGAAAGTAGCCACTTTAGTTTGGGAACCCATCACCTCTCCCATCACACAGCATCCCTTTGACCAACATTTAAAAGCTAAAGAGCAGGGAAGTAAAGCAGACAGCCTGCTGTGCTGCAGACAAAGACTGTAGCCTTTGCATTGTTGCTGCCAGAGATGGAGTTTCAGAATAGATGAGTGATCATTTTCCTCCCTGCGGAGAAACTTTCCAACCACAACACACATTCCAGTAGACCGTGAAGCTCTGCTCCAGATGTAGCTTCTTTTATTCTTCATGTGGAGAGTGACGGTCAGAGGCCTGGAGGCTGAAGCGGAGCAGGATATGTGCTTTTCTTAAGTAAACACGCCCTGACACTTGGTCCTGTTGTAAACAGGAAGCAGAGAGGATTCTGGAGAGATGTCCTCTAACACTGAAGTTTGTAATGATCTTTTTAATATCATCAGTACACAAACTGATACCTCTGTTTACTGTATGTGCCTTGACTTTTGGTACATTTCAATTTTGGCTCAACATTTAATGATCTTAGAACATTCATTGTATTTTTAATTAATCTTAATTAGGGTTTAGCATTGTGTAAAAAGTGCTTCTCCCGCAGATAATCGGTCCCAGCTGGGCAGCATTCACTCGACTCTCCAAAACTGTTTGGGGGAGGACACGTGTCTTTGCTCTTCACTTCTTAATTTCTTAACTTATTTAGATTATGTTATAAATGAACTTTAGCCTCAGTGAAGTGTGCACAAAATTGTCTGCAAAATGGTAAATGCACGCCAGATTATATCATTTGTATACAGAGAAATAAAAAGTGTTTTTAAAATATGCAAAGAATAGGCCAACAGTGGCTGCTATAAGTGTGTCCTTGTATGTACAAACTTGTGGAGAGTGATGCGTTTCAGAGGGGGACTCTCGAGGCCCCTACAGTGGTGCTACAGAACATTGCATTACTTCTGTGACACTATTTGGGCTGAAGAAATTATGTGTAATGTTGAAATGCAAATACATTGCTCAAGGCATTCAGTCAATGCCCTGGACGCTCATCCTTCAGCACTTTCAGTGCTTTGCCCAGCTGGCCCAAGGTAAGAAACTGGCCAGAAAAATAAACACTATGATGATGTCAGGAGCAGAAACACCCCTTATATGGACTCACACAGATACCCTTTTCCTTTAGCTGAAATAAAAAGAAGCACAGCAATTTGGAATACTAGAGAGCAAAGTGGGCTCCATCTCTTTCCAAAACAAACTTTGAGATTCCCAACTCCACATTTTAGGAAAGTTTGTGCATAGCAGAGTGGTTAGTCATTGCGCAATCCACTCTGCGTTGACACAGACAGAACTCTGTTTTATGGCATTTTCCATATATCATTGCTCTTAATCTCCTAATTATGCCCCATCGTGGGATACCTCCAATAGGTGTCTGTGTGGGAGATGATGAGAGCACCGGTGAGGTGGAGGAGAGTGCTAGCATTAAGCTCTGAGTGAGACTCAAAAGGAACTGGCATTTCCCCCAAGGACAACTGATAAACAGTTTGGCAGGAAAAGCCTTGCAAATGACTGCATTCCTCTTTAACCTTGTAAGGCTATTTTTACCGATGAAGGGTCTGCTGGGCAGCCATCTTTTGTTCACCCTGCGGTGTAAAACAGGAAAGCCTGGTTTGCATTGTCCCCTCTGGGAGTTTGGCCCCCGTTCTGTCTCGTGTCACGATCCGGCCGTCAGTGTTGAGATGTGTTTGTGCAATGCATCTCCGCCGCTCCTGACAGATGAACCCAGTAACTCTGTCGTACTCCATCTCAGTGTGAAGTTTGGGCTGTGCAGATATTTTAAGATAAAAATAAAAAATTAAGATTATCAGAAGTAAAGTTGGTTTTCCGAGACTATTCGAAAGCTCTCTGCTTTGATTATGAAAGCTGCTAGCCTCTGTCAAAGGGATGTTTGCACTCCGTATGTTTATATTGTGTCTTTTATTGTGTTTTCAAGGGACATTCCAGTGGTCAAAAATCCCCCCCTGACTTGTCCTCAAGAGGTGAAAGGTCGAGTGCAGACTGTTTTCCTGTTGCCGTACTAGAGTCCATCTGGCATTAGGGTAGTGTTTGAGCTGTAGCTCCTGGGGGATTCCTGGAAGTGAATGTGACCATGTCTGAAGAGGATTAAGAGGAGACCCTGGTTGTGTTGAGCCAGAGGTCAATATTGCTGTTACTGTGGGAATGACCTTGCTTGTCACCACGCATCTGTCAGTGCACTCAACTGCAATAAAATGAGGAAGTTACTGTTGGATTTGTCTGGGGGACTGACTCTAGCAACCCGTTAAGCACTGGAGGGTGGGGTTGGTTTGATTGTACACTTATCTTGAAGAGTAAACAAAGTTTCAGATGAGAATAAAGAATTCATAGAAGCAGATTGTATAAAAAGTAACAAGCTGAGCATATTTTTATACAAAATAATAAAAAGTCAGACAGAATCTGTCCCAAAGCCTTTTTCACAGAGGAATTCTTGACATTATTGTGATAATTAGGTCAGTCATTGTCTGAACTTTTCAGCTTGCACATGCTGCACACAGCTGGAAATGGTTCACTTCAAACTACTGGATTAATGTGAGGGAGCTTCTGTTGTGCAACAAGCAGAGGCAGGACAAAAGACGCCCACCTGCTACTAGTGAATGCACCAGGGATGCACCAGTTGTGAAGTTCTGGTCTGATACCTACACCTGTGGCTAACAGTTGATGCTGACACCAATAATTGACTCTCTGCTTATGTTTGTCCCCAATTTTGCTTCAGAAAAAACAAGTAAACCTGTAAATGCCATTTTATTTGCTGACACACAGCAAATAATGTGAGTCGACAAGGCCAACATCAGGAGGCTGTCCTGCGGTGTGTCACTCAGCATTTTGTTTTTGGACAAGTTAAGGCCTGATTTGGCTTTATAGGAGATTTGTTCTCACATGAATATTTAGAGTGTGGTGAACACTTGAAGCTGTTGTTTTTGTCTCTCACTGTTAAGATGCTTAGATAAAACAATATATTTATCATCTGTATACAGTAAAAAAAAAAAAACAACATACCTTGGCTTAGAGAAGAGGTTTGGCTGCTGACAAGCTGCCTGTTGAAAACACAAATGCACAAATGATTCCTCATTCCTCAACCCTCGTGCGATATACGGTTATGCAACCAACAAGGAAGTTGTTTATATGATGCAAATTTGGTAAAATGGGACCAATGTTAGATCTGTGCGCATGAAGTTTTCTTTAATTTACCAACCTTGACACAGATGGCGCATGTAAACATAGTTTGTGTCCACTTCACTTCCTAATTTCGTCTGTCATCACCTTATCACAGAGCCTGGATGAGCTGGATGATGATGATGGCGGAGAGAAGGACAGGAGGGAGGAGGAGGAGCTGGTTCAGGCCAACACGTTTCAGAATGAGTCGATGACAGCTGACCCTGCCACTGGCTACTTACTGGTAAGAAGTGACATGACATAAAAAGGAGTGTTGTTTTTTTTATTTTGCAAATCAGCCTCAGCACAGGATGTCCAGAGTACAGCCAGCATTTTTTCCGCTTGTTATGTCTTTGAGCAGAGTATCTTACATATTGTAACATCAGTGCGGCCAAACGGAGACACTCGGAGCTCAGGGAGGCACGGGGAATGCTTAGTTTGTGCAAAAAAGCTGCAAAACACAAAGGTGTCTTGGTGTTTCATCATCAATGGAAAAAGAGGTTAAAGGCAAAATGTAACAAACAAAGCAGCTGGTGCAACAGTTCCTCATAAGTCTGGGTTTTTTAGTGGTCTAATTAACTTCTTTTTTTCGTTTTCTTTTCTTTTTTTTAAACACTGAGATGCAAGGTGTAATCAGAAAGTTCTTTTTTTGGAAATCAGTCCCCTCTTTATTGTGCTCCTGCTGTTTTCTCTGTGGAAGTCCTGTTCAGACCAGTTGCACTTGGACTTTAGAGAGACAAACATCTTCTGTGTCAAACCAGCCTGACTTTCAGGTCAGGGAGCACTGTAATGAGAACTGGGCCACCAGAAAATCAATGAATTTTCAGCAGAAGAGCTCACAGTCCTGCTGTTAACACCCTGCAACACTAGAGGAAGGAAAAACTGGGACAAACAGTTTAGACCACAGTCTTTGCTTAAAACTTGCTCTTCCCAGTAGCTGTGCCTCCCTGACGGTTTGTTTTCCTCTGAAATAAGTTAGAGGCGTTGGATTGAAACACCGGAGCAGATCCTGCACACATCACTGAAGTTCAAGTGGTTAAAAGTGTACCACCCAGGAAGTGGTACAGCGCTGACCAAGAGGATGACTTACATGGCCAAGTTAAATCTGTGAGATTTTTGGTTAGTATGGCTGGAATCCTTCCTAATCGTGCACCTTTTTACTTTTCCATTTGCGCAAAATGAAATATCTTTGAGTGTCCAAGGAAAAAATAGCAGTGTATAGACTTTATCTTGGCCTGTGAATACTTGTAGAGCGCTATTTTATAGACTAAACAAAAATAAAAGATAACTGATAATGATTAGCTTTTGTCCTGAACGTGAGTGGAAACGCAACAGGATCATCACATCCCGCCACCGCTTAGCGTTAGCATAGTGGAGCTCGGGCCAACAAAGTGAAGGGCCACATTCATCAAATTTCAGAATCTGCAGAATCTGGTTTGTGTAGAAGGCGTCTGGTTCTTGAGAGTGTGAACCTGACACTGTTGATGTCTACAAACTGAATCTTTTAATCTTGGCAAGTGAATCTGTGTTTATTTAATAGAAGTGAGCTCTTGCAGAGGCCGTCTGGTCTTTGTCTGAGTCCAGCAGGTGTTCTGTACAATGAGGATGTAAATGAACGAGTAAAAACAGAGCCTTAATAAATAATGGCACATTGGTAATTTGACTTCTGTCTTTCACCAGAACAGTAGTTCATATTCCAGTGTATGTAATTTCAAACTCTCTTCTAATGGACATGCATTGATTTTCAATATAACCTCGAGTGCAGAGAGGATATGAAAGCATCCAGCTGTGTACCGACGACTCAGACATCCTGTACGAAAATCATCTGACTGACATGATAATCGGCCTTTGAACGAAATAAAAAATAAATAGGAATATCTAATGGCTCTGCCGCTGTGTGACAGCTCGTGTGGATGTAGCGAGGAGACGCATTCCAGATGGATTGGCTGTTATGCATCAGCAGGCTTATTTTGTTTTGGGCTGGAACTGTCTGAGGCTATTTACGCGAAGCAAAGGCTTGTGCATGAAATATGTACACAAACAACCACACTAACAGGAAGACTGTGACAGTACCTGCTGAGATGTGGCCTCAATAAAAAAAATAATAATAATAAAAAGGATTCGACTGTTTACATAAAGTGTTCTACATGTAAACAAACAGCAGGGAGTTCAGTAGAATCAGCTCTTTGCCACGCATCCAGTTTTGTAGAGGGGAGGACCCTCGGTTTATAATTTGGAGCAGAATATGCCCGATCATGCATGGGCTGAATCTAATCTCACCATCTCCGTATTAGCTCTAACTCAGAGCAGATGTGGCTATGCAGGAACTAACCATTAGATGTCTCACTGTCACTCATCTAAAATTGATATTTCTATTCTCATGGGGCTCCGGTGCCAGCTTGTTCAGAAGAAGTCAGACTTGGAGGAAAAACAACAGGAGGGATACAATTCGAACAGCAGATTTACAGCAGAGCTGTCAGTTAGACATCTGCAAAGATGGAGCATGTTTAAAAAAAAAAAAAAATAGTGCCGTTCCCCTTGGGCGCCATTGATCAAATTCTGTGTCAGCTCCATGATGATATACAACATCAGGCCAGGCCTCTTAGCTTGTTTCAAGATATGTGGACAAAAAGTTTTGAAAAGAAGCTCCGTTCACCTTCTGTTCAGAGCTGTTTTGCTGCTAACTGCCTTCCCAGGTCTCAGAGCATTTTCCAACCAAAACAAGCTGTATTTCTTTGCTGCTCGAGATGCTCAGATGTTTCAAATTCAGCAATGCCTCTGTTTATAAAAGGGACCCATGATGCATTTAAATTAGTCTGAGATGTGTTCACTGTCTGTGCATTAGAGCTCAGACCCACACGGTTCTTCTCCTGCACATGTATCTGATAAGTATGATAATCAGAGAGACCCAGTGCAGGCAAGTGCTCCTTGTTATCAGGGCTTACCTCCCTCTGGTATGCAGGTCCTACAAGGAAACCTGTTCTAGTGATCTAGCAGCCCAGAACCACGTGGAACATTCCTCTGGATCCTCTGCTTTTATTAAGGAGCCAGGTCCACGGCAGACAAGTTCAGCTTTCTCTCACTTTCTCTCTCTCTCTTTTACCTGGAGAAAGCATATCCCCGGCAATCTCCATCCAGCACTCTTTAAGGAGCCACATTTGCATTTTTCATTATCACCTTTCAACACCAAGAAGCAGTGCTGATGCAGAGCATCATGTCTGAGCAGCAGGGAAGTGTTCGCAACCCGTCACATGCCGTTTCCAGCAGGAGCTGTGTTAGCAGCAAAGTGCAATTCACTGTAGAGCCTAAAATAGTATTTGATAACATTCACACCTTTGTTTGTTCAAGATTATGGCTATATGGGCCAACCACCAGTGCTTATCTCTGACAGGCAAGCTCCCAGCAACAACTATGGGGGAGTTAAATTTGAAAGATCCTTAAATTTAACTTCTAATTCAGGCACTTTAGGGGGTAAGAAAAGGTCTTTTAGGAATCTGAAAGGGAGGACAAGAGGTTAACATGACTTTCTGCTACTGTTTACAGCGCTGCTTATAGGTTAGCCTTGTTTTCATCTCCAGCCTTCAATTTATGTTCCAGGTTGGCATTTTGACATCTATTTCTTCAGCTGGCATCAAAGACCCAGACAGCCAGGTGTGGTTAGCATCTTAATAAAATGTGTGAGAGGACTGCAAAACAGCTTGAGTATAACAATAGAGCGGTAAGATAAAAAAAATGTTAGCTTGTAATTGCAGCCAGAACCTGCAAATATCTCAACACATTGAGTATTTGCTGCTGTTTACTCAGGATCCCTTAAAATGCCAATCATGCATCTTATTTGAGCATCTCTCTCCCTCTCTCTCTCTGTCAGATTTATTGAATGCCCCAAGTAAAATTGTGATTTTTATCAGCTTTGTGCAGAGAAACCGACTGAGCCCTGCGCTGTTTGGCGACTGGCTGGAATGCCAGAGATCAGCTTTTCATGGGCAGAGATGCTGATCCTTGAGAAATGTTCTCATTTTCTTTTTTCTTTTTTCTTTTGAATTTAATGAGCTGCCAAAACATAAATCTGTGACCACAGCAGCTCATAAATGTCCAAACCAAGACTTTTGAATGCGTTTCATCACAAATTCCAACTGGTGTTGAGTGTTGTGGAGAAGGAGCAGGTTACAAAAGCACAGAAATAAGTAGAGTGCTCGATTCTAGTGATAAAATGCTCATTTCTACTGTAGATGTTTGTCTCGGTGTATTCTTGGTAAGCGTTGCGATGTGGGTTGTAGGAGCTGACGCTGGTGCTTGAACATTCTAAATAAAGTTACACAGGCTTGTGTTGTATGCAGTGAAGTAGTTGTACATTTACACTGTCTTGCAGACTCGTATCCCAAGCAGGTGGTTCACAATGCTCGGTGTGGTTGCGGTAAAGTCAAAGACAATTGCAAAAGTGCAAAGAAAAGCTGTGATATAACTCTAAACTGCTGACCATTAACTGTTAGAAATACCTGAATTCAACTGAACAGACAGGCTGGTTGTCATCGATACAGTCCAGCTTTCTGCATCAAGATGTCACCAATATTAGTTTCAAATACTGCATCAGTGCAGAAATACTATACATGATTAAAGTTTAATTTTAAAAGCAACCCTTTATTCCAACATCACAGAGTAAAACTTACCAACCGTATTAAAGGTCCTGGAGTCGTGTTATTGTAATGTACTGTTATTTTAATCTGATCATCTCCCGCACTGCTGTGATTACTCATTAAATATTCATATTCTTGCAGATAATTAATGGTGACATTTAAATTGAATATGTTTACCAAACTTGTTGATCATCCACCAAAAAGACGGAAGATATTTGTTTATTTTCTACTATAGCAGGCATAAAGAAGAATATTGGTAGAAATAAATAACTTGTTCCCTCTGTGTAACTGACTAAAGCTGTCTGGAGTACTTAGACTGTGGTGCAGGATCGCGAAGCAGTGCAAGGTTCTGACAAAAGAGCAAATGATTTAAAAAAAAAAAAAAAAAAAAAAAAAGCAACAAGCAAAACAGTTTAATATATTTATAACCTATAGCTCTCTGCAAAAAATGAAATTCAAACCTCATACTCATACTGATAAGGCTCGCAGGGTCTCACTGAAAGTGTCGTCATCCCTGGGTTCATCTTCTTGTACACGCCTAAGCTTGTGAATGGGATAACTTGAGAAGGAGGCCACGTAGGAGCCTTAAATTGATACCATAGACGTATCTACTAAAAAACATTTGGACGAGTTCGACTCTCACTGACCTTAACCTTGAGGTCAGAGGTCACATTTCCTGAAGTTTTGTGAGTGCGATAACTCGATAACAAGGTGACGTAGAATTTTGAAACTGATGCCATATGTGTGTCTGAGGAGTCTGAGCGATACCATTGGCAGCTGCCACAATTTCTTTTATTTTTTCTTTACTCGGGCCATTCAATAAGGTGTCGCTTTGGCATGCTTTGCATTAATCACTACAAAGTTACAGAGGGTGTCACCTGCATCGAGTTTTGAAAAGCCACACCTGAGACTGCATTACCCTGTGTGTTTGCTGCTCTTCAACAAACTGCAGGAGTGATGTCACATGGTCTCGCTTTTTCTCTAACCCAGATGTGCCCTGGTACAGTGTAGAGTTTATTTGTATGCCAGCGGACCTGATGTATGAAACTCGTGCCGCATCGCCGGATTGGATGAGCTGAATTTCTAGGAAAATGGAAAAGCAAATGTTCTTTACTAGAATCAACATTCGTTGGACACCATCAAACTGTTTCTAGGAGGGTTGCATATTGTGGACATCTAGAGTTTGGAAGTCAGAGCGTAAACTCACATTTACATTTAGACAGGCGTGTGTGTGTGTGTGTGTGTGTGTGTGTGTGTGTGTGTGTGTGTGTGTGTGTGTGTGTGTGTGTGTGTGCTTGACTGACAGAAAAACAAATGGTTTTTCCAGAGTTGAAGTAAAGAATAATGGCGATTATAGCTCCATAAACAGCGATGGATAATTTGTCTTCTGACCATATTCAGATCAAACAGAAGTATAAAAAATGAAGTTAAACTAAACTTTCTATAACACTGTTTTCTGAGGCTTGTGTATTATAGTTAGAAGGTACAGCAGTAGAATAGCATCTGTCTGCCTTAGAGTCAACTATTAATGAAGAAGGAAGAAGATCAAACAGCTACTGTAGACTTGGCCTTTTAGGAGCAGCTGTGGCTGCTGTTGGCTTACACACAATCCTACAAAAAGACAACCTCCTATTTTAATTTGCTCTTAATTCCAGGTGCCACTTCAACCAGGCCTCATGCTAAGACGTGCTTTTATTTAGTTAAAGGCCGATTGTTGCTACATTTTGCCCTCTTACTCTTTTCTATCTTTGTAAATCGATCCAGGGAAGAGATAAGTTGAGGGATTTCATCCACAGGTAATGGATGATTTGTCAGTGAGGCACAGAGGCTGTTGTATGCTGAGAGTCAGACAAAAGCCGAGCTCTGACTGATAGATTGCAGCAAAGCCAAGGCTCCTCAATCAAATACGGGACCCTTCACTGCACAGGACCTTAGGAAAGAGGAGATGTGTATTCATCTCACACACACTTCATTTTTTCCAGGGAATCGCTTCTTTACCAAAAGCGTTTTTTATGGGGAGCATCACTGCTGCAAAGATCTAAACAACCTTTAGATCACACAATAATTGAAGCAATAAGATAAATATACAACTACATGTTCCAAAAATGAGATTGCCTTCCACCTCTTGGGGCTATGGGGCTCCTCCTGAACTATTAAATGCAACAAAGCCTATCTATATATCAGCTCTGCAGTTGCAATTCACAAAGGTTCACAGACAACCTAAAGGCTTTCTATAAATGCCGCCCCTGATAAATTTCTCTCATCCTGTAGATGCCTTTTTTTCTTTTGGTGAACCAATACAACCCAAAGGCAGATGAACAAAGCATAATGATGACACCAAAATCACCCAGATGTCTTGCCGTTTCTCTCTGAAATCATTATTACTGTAGAAAAGTCAACTTCTTTTCTTAAAGCAACTCTTGAGTTATAGTTTTTGAACTAGCAGCATTTATCTTTCCTTTTGTTTGTTTGTTTCAGGAGACTCCAAGATCTGGAAGCGGCCGCTACAAGAGGTGAGGCTCATATTTTCTAACCCCGACTGAGAGTGGAGTTTATCTGCCATAACATCACTAGTGATATGTCAAGGGAAGCACCAAAGGCCAGGATGAGAAAGAGCAGTTTGAGTAATTAATTACGAGAGCAGATTTCCTCCGAAATAGTCCGAGGGCCTTTTTCCTCATGTGTCACTGTTGTTGTTGTTTGTTTTTTTTTTTTCCTGCTCTTCAGTGCTGCTACTGTCTTGCTATTATGGTTCAAGAAAGATGATGCGTTTGAACTCTGGTTGACAGGACACCATCTGGACCCTGGACACTTTGTCCGGGCCATCACTTCCCTGCTGTGGCTGGCAGGGAGTGCTCAGAGTAAATGATTTGCTTTGAAAGGTTTTGGTTCTAAAATGAGAGGTGCTGTTTGGTCAAGTTTGCTTTGGCATTTGATAAATGGCTTTCAACCTTTCCTTCTCAAACAGCCTAAAAAAACTCTTTCAGTTTCAGTTTGGACTGAAACCTCCTGGGAATAGCTCTACTTTGAGTTTTCATTCATCTTACTGGTTTTTGCTGTTCTTTCTAAACAGGTCATCAAAATTAGTATTCTTTTAAGGGAGGGGCTCTTGAAACGATGCATTTTCCCTTCATTTTCCATGATAATGAAGTACATCACAGAAAATTGTATCATTTAGAGTTGACGTCCCTCAGCGTGAGTCCGCCATGCATTTATTTTTCATTATTTGCAACTAAAGTGAGCGGTTGTGGCCAACCCTGACAGTCAGGTTCACCAGCTGACATTCAATCTGGCCATGTAATTATGGCTGCTGCTCTCATCAGCTGGGTTAGCCTCACTTGGACACTCAGCTGTTCCGCTACGGATAACCCACCAGGTGGGCTGGGCAACACAAGATGGCTGAATGAACAATTTAAAAACACATGTGGCGCTCTGATTTACTTCCCTCTCAGACCATTTGGTTTTTTCTTTTTAAAAACTCATAGTAACATGACACTAAATTTAAATCTGATTTGCAATCCAATTAGCTGCATCTCATTTATCATATTAATTTGCCTACTAAGATAAACAGTATAACAAAAAATGCACATCAGAGCATTCTAACCTACCATGCATCTACATTTTAAATGTAATGATTTTACCTTTTACTGTCTAAAATCCAAAAACCAGCATTATCTTTCCTCGTCAGTGTTTTTGGAGCTTCCAGATGCTTCTTCCGAATTTGAATCAGAGCCCTTTTGCAGCTGACACACATCTATGAAAATAATGTGAGAAACGGCCACCAGGTCAAGGCTGTGTTTGCTAAAATTAACTTGTGCAGTGACACAAATGCCTCCCTCTGGTATGCACCCACCTGCTGAGAAGTCGGAGAGAAACACAGAGCAGTCTGAATGCACCAGGGGTTTTATTTTATTTGGGTGCAACTAAAAGAAAAATGGAAATGTGTTTACATTTAAGCATAAAAGAGAAAAACTAAGTAACTTTTTTTGAGTTGCAAAACTAAAAACACTATCAGTCACTAAGAGTTTTCAGTGGAAAAATCTCCACAGAAGACGATGATTCAGGTCAGTTGGGACCATGCTTTTGACTTGTGTTTCATAAACTGACAAAAATCCTGTCTGGCAGGGCAGGTCTGCTCCAGGTGCTGCGTGTTATGAATGAGGGGCAATACTCTGGTGGTGACAAATCTTCACTGTCTAAAGTGCCGTCTTTCCAAAGGGGGGAAAAGAATGAAACTACATAAGCAGGGGACCTGAAAGATTGAAGATTTAGAAACCAAAGCACAACCAAGCTGCCTCTGGCTGCCTGTAAACCCAGCAGCCACTGAGATGACTGAGGAGTGACTGCATCTGTAAACTAGCAGCTCAAAGCAGCTCTGCATGGAAGCTGGCTTTATACTGTCTTGCTTTAAAGTAATGAGAGCATTAAACAGACGACTGAATCCAGTGTGCTGTTGCCTCCAGTGAAGTTTTGACTCATTCCACACATTGACACTTTTGTTTGTGGGGAGATGTTATTATACCTGTGACTGTTGCTGTTATTGGTGCTCTTGTCTGTGCTTTCTCCTTCCCACCTGCTGAGGCTCACAAGAATGTGCGATTGGCTTAGCCTCTCTCTCTAACTCCCCCTGACCTCAGCCTGTGGGGTGCTAAAGTGCCACGGTGTGATATTTAGTGACGAGGCTTTGGATGTTTAGGCTTGGATTCAACACCCACTGTGCATCTTGGGGAGTCCGTGTATTTGCGATGATTGTGTGTGACTCTCGTGGATCTTTTTTCCGGGACATCATAGCAAAGGCACGAATTGCACAATATACGCGCCTGTGTGCTCGTGTGCACTCACGCTGATAAAGTTGCCTTGAAGAGCCACAATGAGAGAGACAAATGAAGTCACCTTTATCTTGCAGACGAGCGTCAGCAAGAGCATTTCAAGGACTCCTCTTGATCAAAAGCGCTGGCCGCTGCAATGTTGGCTCTGGGAGAATGAAGGAAAATAAGATGCTTGTTCTGTAAATGTCAAGGTACACAAAAATACTGCCTGTGCGTGTTTATGAGAAATGGCACTGCTGCTTCAATAGAGGAAAGAAGAATTTATATGTATGAGCAGGATTTTAAGCCATTTATGTCATGAGACCTGTTTTTGTTGTACCTTTATTCAGTTCCAGTTCATGCCAAAATAATCTTTGATCTATCTAGAGGAAGTAAAACCCTCAAGGACTTCTTTGTGAACTGGGAGAGGATTATGTAGGGTAGACTTTGGTTTATTTGGTCCATATCTCTTTTGCTTACACCGTGGCTACTTTGGAGATCTCCCGAGGAAATCAGTTCAACTGCTCCCTGGACATCACTTCACGCCAGTCTGCAAAATGCAGCCTGGTAGCAATGGAGGCAGGTCAGCAGTTGCCCTTGCAAGAAAGGCTTTGCAGTCAGAAACATCTGCTACCCTTGTAGCAGATGTTGTGTCACCCTCTTTTTATTTTTTTCATTTAGATGGAACTATATCAACTCCCGGCCCCAGCACAAGAACTATTTAAAGAAAATGCTAAAAAGCCTCATATCCTGAGAAATCTCCCAATATCATCCAGCAATATCATGTTGCTGGATGCACTGGTACCTATGAAACAATTGGACCAAACATAGTGGAATTATTCTGATATGTTTAGACTCAAAAACAAGAACATTGTAGGAAAAGTTGGGAGGACATCCTTATGCAGAAAACTCAAGACTGCTGTTTTTAGACCCGCCAGCCAGTGAGCGTTGAGACTACAGCCTTATTACTTTCAGATATGTACTAAACATGCCAAAAGGAAAAACAAAAACAAGAAAGCCGATCTTGTCTGGTTACTATTACTTTTTTTTTTTTTTTTTTAAATATTGGCATTCCATGAAACTGAGCACTGGAGAAAAATAAACAAATTTAACAGTTTATACTCAGTTTCCACTGCTGCTTCTACGATTTCAGAGTTAAAAGTACTTGTTAAAGTTGTCTAATCATGCGGACTTCATATCTGGCGGGTCTTAAAGAGTACAGATGGTACAAAGGAGGTATTTGTCCTGTGTCTTGCCAGCAGCTTTCCTGTCTGTTTCAGCTGTAGAAATCTGCCAACCAGCCCCTTCAGACAACACACTGAATCCTACAATCTAAGTAATTTTATTTCCAGGGAGATTATATAAACCTGTCATAGTCTCTTGCTACTGGGAAGTGGGAGTAGTTGTAGTTATGAGGTATAGAGCCAGCATTTCATTCCCAGTTTCCACTTCAATAATTATTGGATTAAGGTCAGTAAGGAAATTGACTGCACATGAATATTCTATTCCCAGCCGCCCCAGACTCTGTCTCTAAGCACTGAAAAAATGAAAACGAGATAAGTTTAATGTTCTGTTTGAGCTGCATACAAAACTTCAACCCCCCCCCCACCAGCTTAACAGCAGGGACGCACAACTTGCCACTGCCATTCCTGAGCCTATTTGAAGTTGTAATATATAAATTGTTTCTTAATCAGAATCCTTTTTATACCAAAGTTGCACATCCTTGATGGCCTTCTCCATTAAAGGAATAAAAAGGGAGAGGGGCTTTAATAGTGCATGCCTAATTGAAAGAGCAAACACGCAGAAGATATTCCCCACCTGCTCTTTTGATGATGGCTGTGTCATCCCTATTGAAGTTTTACAATGTGGGTATGATTCATACCTTCAAACGGCCTCAGTGTGAATACACTACTGGACACTTTGAAAAGTAGAAATCAAGCTCAAATGGTACTCTTTTTCTAACTTTCCTTTTCTTTTGAAGTGTGGCCGTGTATAATGTGAAGTATAAAATATTTGATGCATTCAACTTACAGGCTCAGCAATATTGTGTTTGTTACTAACAGCTTTCCACAAATGGGGTTGGAGGAGGACACCGGCGGTAACAGCCGACAGCAGCGACACAACCGCCACGGCCGAGATGGAGGAGCTTCAGCACCTGGAAGTCTGGAGAAAAGGATAGAAGACCTGGAGAGGGTAAATAGACTGACCTTTTAACAAGTCATATTACTAGTCGAACCTCGTCCACATAAACATAACCCAAATAATATTATCATTTAATTAAATGTTGCATTTCTTGATTTATTGGAGTTGACTTTGGAAAAAAAAAGTTAACATTTGCTTTAAAACTTAGATGTTTTTATTTCTTAAAGACACAAAAGTGAGTAAATGTAAGCGTCTGCTCTGATTCAGATGAGTCAGAATACATGTGTTGGCAGATTTTATAGCTTCCCTGCAGTGATAAGGTCAACACCTGTTGTTCTTGGCAGTCCTTACCTATCAAATGAGCTTAATATTTACTGACAATCTGCTGATTCTTTTGCTGTGGATTACTAGAGTTGATCTAATTCTTGAGTATTTAAAAAAAACTTTTTTTAAAATTAGTTTTAGTTAGTTTTTTCAGTCCTTCAATTTATTTCTTCTTATTGTAGATTTAATTCCTGTCTCCATATTATAGAACATATAGAAGTTAATATCATCTCCTCAGAGATTTGTAGATTTAGGGTAAACTTGCTTGTGGTCATGGTTGGTTGCCAGGTGGTTATTGACCAATCTTTAGGCTTACATGGCTAGGGCTTTACCAGATGGTTGCCAAGTAGTTTCAAAGCCTGAAGATGGCATATCTGCCACAAGGCCAGGAAGCCTAAGTGCGATGTCCGAATTATATTTGGAAATGCAGCTGTTTAAAGCTGGATTGGTCTAACACAAAAGTTGATGCACAGGTTAGATGCATTACAACAGGACTGAGCTTCTAGACATTTCTGGGTGTTACTAAAACTACGTTCATCCCCACAGAACACCATGGAGATCTAAAATTGCTGAGGTAATATCAGTTATTGACATCTATCAAAATTCTATAGCGTCTCAGTGAACCGTGAGTCAAGGCTGTATCTTTTGGCCAACTTGAAAGCCTCTATCAGTAGCACTTTGTTAAGATGAAATTCCACTTTGAGTCCTTTGTGCAGCTGCCCAGGTTCTACATTTTCTGGCTGGAAACTGTGGCTCTGCACTTACAGAAATTCTCCTCAGTGTTGTTGAATAGATGACCTTTCTCAGTACAGATATGTCTTTTCTTCCTGCACAGCTCCTATCAGCCACTCAGCCTCTCTCTGCTCCCACTCTAGAAACTCAACTTGGAATCAAATGTCACTTGGGTGGCCTTATGAAAAGTCACACCTTCTGTGACTTCAGCATGAAGTGGTTTTGTCAAATGTCCAGAAATCATATTTCACACATATTTTTGTCATTGTTGTTTATCTCACTTTTCATTCCAGATGCAGGTCTGCTCATATAAGACAGCTGCACCTAAATCTCAGACTTCACTGAGACTTCAAGCTCTCAGTGGGTAGCTGCAGGTGAACTGTGAGGCTGTGGGGGCAGGGCACGCAGACACTTACCCCACAAAGGGCCTACAGCTGTTTTGCCCTTTAGGGCCCAAAATGAGTATTCAATGAACCATTCCACAGTGGGTTTACTCACAGAAATCCCATGCGGGCACTATTTAGGCTTGTTATTGTGGAGCCCATAGCAATTTTGCCTTTTTGGCTCCCAAGAGGGAATTCAGTGTGGGTACCCACTGTAGGTAGCCCACTGAAAACCCATGTGGGGCCCATTTGGGGTCACCATAAAAAATTTTCTTTGGGCAACTAGTGTGTGTACCTGCTGTGGTAGCTTTTTGGTCTAAGTAGCTCTTTTTTGTTTTGTTTTTGTTGATTTTTGAAGAACATTCTGGTCAACGCCTCCTACCAGTTGGTGGCAGTAATGTACCATGGGGCACATGTGGGCCCTGGATGGGGCACCACTAGGGCAGCCAAAGCCTAGAGTGTTGATATACAGTGGGCCTAAAGTAGGTGCCTCCTTTTAGGGCCCCTCTCTGCTTAGTCTGGACAGCCCACAGTCAGCTCACACTATGGACTGCCCCACAGTCCGGGGCCCAGATGTGCCACATTTTACTCTGGTGCAAGGCCCACTGTAGGCCATGTGGGTCTGCCCACAGTGGCTGCAAACAGGCCCTAAAGGGGTTGGTCATTAGATCGCAGGTCCTTGCTTAAAAATAAGAGATGTTTGTTAAAGACTGTATATATCTTTCACAGAAAAAGCTGAAAGTATGTACATGTCTCCTTTAAAAACAATGAGAAGGTATTGAATGCTAAGTCGTGGGAGTCATTCCAGATTTTGGAAGTCCTTTTTCCCATCATTCTACTCACAACCCGAGCTGACGAAGATGATTGTATTAATCAGCTGCGGTCTAAGATGCTTAGGGTTCGGGTTAGAACTTTGATGATTAAGGACAACCAATCTCACTCACGTCTTTCAGAGCATTTTAGGATTATTTATATATGCTGTCCTAGAAAATAGAAAAAACATTGTCCACTTTAAATAATTCACTGAATGATTCTTACATAAAAATGAGCAACTTAGAAAGCAGAACCAACATCATCCTTTTTGGTCCCCATAATGCTTTGAGCAGATGTAATATTAGCAAGCAAGAAACATCCTGGGGAAGTGAAAATACAATGAAAATTCCATATTCAACCCATATTTACAGATTTGTTGATACCCATACTTTACAATGTTCTGGGGCACAGTGTATTTTGTGCAGTATGTTTTTTTAATGTTTGCACAATGGACAGTATTCCCAAACGCTGTTATTGTCAGATGACAGACATTCAGAATAAAAGAAAAGGAATTTCAGCTGGTATTGTTGCATTTTATGAAAGAAATAAGACAAATGTTTGTTCAGGTGTCTTTGAGAGGAGATACAATGCTGCACTTATCTATGGTAGCTTTAAAAGTCATATTATGCCAGCTTTGACTATTGCCATCTACTGTAGCTGCATAATACATTTTTTTTATTTAAGCAATTTCATGATTATCTGGAAGAGCCAGAAAGTGAAACTACAAAGTCCTGGTTTAATCTTCATTTCCATGATAAAATAGCAGCAGTTTGAAAATGTGTGCACATTAACTTTCGGTTTATGATGTGCATACAATCGTTGTCTCTCTCAGGAAGGCACAATATCCATTATTTCACTGTGGCTGTTGGAGGAGGCGGACAAGAACACACTGGCTTTTAAGTACAATTTGAAAATAACACAAAAGTACTATATAAAAGAAACTATTAATGCATTGTTCACTGACAGTCTGCGTGGATTTATTATTGTGGGTTTTTGAAGAGTCTGTGGAAGTGGGAAATAGAAAATTACATACATTATTGGAAAAATGTCATCTTACAAAAAGTCAATGCAGTTGACTGTTCTTGACGCCTTTTTAATACCAAATGTTTCTGCTAGTAAAAATATGGTTTGAATAAAGTAATCTCTTTCAGTAGACCAGTGCAGAGGCTCGTTTCGTTTCCTTTTTTTATAACTGTTAAATGTAGCTGCTTCACTTTTACTTTTACTCTACACTTTTGCCTTTGTAAGATCCAAATAAAAAGCAGTCGCATGTTTTTCAGAAACTGATTTTAAAAATACAATTTTAAAAAAAAGAAAGAAAAAAAAAAAGCTGAGAGTTGTGCAACATCTGGCAACAAATAAAGTTAATTAGTAATGTGATTAGGTATAAAAGGAGCATCCCTGGGAGTTTTTCATGAGTGGAAGGAATTCACAGTTTTATGAGTGGCTCTGATGAAATAGTTCAGCAACTTTAAAAAAAAATCCACCCCTCTGTTTTATTCTTTGCCCGTGCAGTTCAGGATTGCAGGTGTGCTGGAGCCCGATCCAAGCTGTATGACAGGGCAAGAGGCATGGTGCAATCTGGCTGGTAGCCAGAGCTGACAGAGAGACAATCATTCGTACTCTCATTCGCTCCCGACACCCAATTCAGAATCACTAATTAACCTAACAAGTATATCTTTGGAGTGTGAGGGTAAGCTTGAATACCCAGAGAGAACTCACCCAGGCGCAGGGAGAACACAGAATCACCTATGAAAACCTATGTTAGTGAACCTAGGTTCCCACTGCACCAAAAGAAAGCAGTTTCATTTTTAGCAACCCTTATTTTTCCAGCCTTTTGTTGCCCCTGTCCTAATTTTTTTCTTTTTCTTTTTCTTTTTCTTTTTAAAGATCATTTTCATCATCAAAATGAACTAATATATTTCTGGAAACACTAAAATGTCTCATTTTTAATCACTTGATATGTTTTCTATGTTCTACTGTGAATAAATATGAGTTTAGAGATTTGCATCATTGCAATCTTTCCCAATTTACTGGATTCGGGTTGTATTTATCTTGATTAACTTCATTTTGTTTTCCCCTTCAGACAGCAATGCTCCAGGGCAACTGTTTCGATGTATGAAATTCCAAATCTTGTGTAGCTAAACTAATTACAGGGCAGATTTCCTGGTACACCTTAATGCAGATTCCACGCACTGTTTCTTTGTGAAAATATTTGCCTTTCATGTAACTATGTGTGCAATCTGTGTGCATTTTCAGGAGCTGGCCAGAGAGCGTCAGGAGAACGCCAGGTTGCTGAAAGCCTACCAGGACAAAGATGATCTCATTGGGAAGCTGAAGGAGGAAATCGACTTGCTGAACCAAGTGAGCACAGCCTACATAATTTTCTGCTCTGATGTCTGATATTTTGAGTGTTCCTTTGTGTTTGCATGCGTGGGCGTCTTGTGGGGGCTGTAATCATCATCTGGCATTTTACTGGCCTTGTGTGTAATAGCTATGTGTTTTTCTACACTGATTATTCTTGCAGTCTATCAGAAGCTGGACATAAACATACTTTTTTAGTTTTGAATTTATATAACTTGAAACACAATGGGGGGATTTTACTGTAATTTGCAATTTAAACACTCTGAAACACAAGTAGTTGAAAGTATTAAAATTTGTTGCTCCGTGTGGCAGGTGGGTTCATATGTAACTGATTCGTCAATCATGGTGTCACCACTGAGCTGTTTTTTTGTCAGCCTAAATTTGAGTCGTCTTGGATGAACAGTGAAGGATAAGCAGTCCTCTTTGGCTTCTTTCATTTGGTTTATGCAAGTAGTTTTTGTTGAATACAGCAAAAAAGAAAGAAATGATGAAGTCCACTGAAAATTACTTTTAACAGCTGTGTTCACGCTCTTTATCTGCATCATGGGTTTTTTTGGACCTTTCTGGAGAACGAGTCTGAACTGGGCCTTTGCAGTTCAAACCCCTTTGAATTGAAACTTCCAAAGTGATTTTTTTTACTGTGTCATTTAACAGTCAAATCAAAACAGTAAAATGCAGCCATGGGCCAAACTAGATGAACAGTAAATTACAACCTAGCCAATTTCAGCCAATCACTGTGGTATTACAATCAGCAACCATTTATTATAAAGTGACTTTCACAGTTGGGCTCCACATTCAAAAATGAAATTGAAGTTCACCTTACACCTCTGGGTTAACTTAGTTGATTACAGATTTATCTTAATTATTGAGTTGCTTTTCATGTTGCTTGATAACCAGTCTACTACATAGACACCACACAGGAATGTATAAGGCTTAATTATGTTTGGATAACAGTCCATTGGTTGATAATATAATTAATATTATGGCATGCTGTTTAGTTGTTTGGAACAATCTTTCCAAATACACTTCTAGTATTTTATTTCACTCTTATTTTGACCTTATTAGTAGATGTATGTCTGTGTATTGCATCTAGGCAGTTTACAAAGGTAGCTTGCTAACTAAGCTCACTAACTTTAGTAACCTTAGGCAATCCACAGCTTCTCATCTCATTAAGGTAGCATCTGGCTCTAAAAAATAAACAGCATAGCAGTGACTGTCTATTAACTTTGAGAGTTCATAAGAATAAGACCCAGTGGGTGATCTTACTATATCCAATGTACACTCTGGAATCACTCTTCTTTAGCTGCAACACTGTGTGACGAGCAAAGCAGAAGAAATAATAATGACTACTACTTTCACTCCCAACTTTCCAGATTTGGAAGCTTGGTCTTCCTTCATGGAGCATTTTGATGTCACATGTTAACAAACTCTGAAATGGTCTTATGTTTTGTCAGAATATTTGCTTACGGAGACTAATATTGCTGTAGCGTACATGTGTGTGTCATGGTGTCATTGCCAAGATGCATTATGGTTACATCAGAAATCCCAGTAGCATTGACAAAGTGGTAGTATTTGAATGACTATGAATGAGAATGGGTTTAGTTAAAAGAATTTCATTGTAACTTCATAAACTAAGGCCCATTTCGAAATAACAATGAAGAGATGCATGCTGTTTTTGGTAAAATCTTCATGGCAAAAATAATCAAAGTCAATAAAATATGAACTCTTATATAGGCTGAACGGTTATTAAGAGGAGATTCAAATCGGGTTAAAACACATTTGTAGATGAGGTGATAATATTGAGTGTTTACAAAGACAAAAAACACCCATTTCTCACTGAAAAAAGGAACTCAACAGTTCTCCCTCAGGAAGATCAGTTAAGACATGAGAATGGCAAGACGAGCGATAATAAGTGCTGCTGCTGCAATTATCGTGAGAAGAGCTTTTGACAGATCTCATAACTATAACAGTCTGATCATTTCACACTAAAGTGAACCCAATAGCAGGGGTCAGGTGTGTTTTCACATTTGGCTTGATGGGTTGGAGTGTGTTTTTTGTTTTTTTTTCTCTCCCCCTTCTTTCACCTCATGCTGCACGCAGGGTGAGAAACATGTTGGCTGATGGCTTTATATCCGTAGTGAAACCTCTCCAAACCTTCTGTACTTGCAGCTTTTTACTGTGTTTTCTGGATCACGAGTCTGGTGGGTGGAAAATGGTGTACATTTTCCTTGCTTGCTTATTATCTAAATGCTTTTGTCATTATCAAACACACTGCAAACCCCAAAAAGAGCACAATATACAGGAAGCATCATACTGATAGCATCACATATAGGAGAGGTTGGCCATAAGAGAAGTGATTTATCCAAGGATGGTTAATGCAGGCAGCGAGCCATCAGAAACGTCCCTGAGAGAGGCTCCTGCAGGGCCTGATGTTATAGCAGGAGATAAGAGTTGATCCAGTCGGCGTCTCTGCAGAGTAAAATTGAACCCTCAGTCACTGTAGAAGTTTATTTGGGAGAGAAAGAAAAGATAAAGCTCAACTGCTGGACGTCTTTCTCCCCACTGATATGCTTTGAAAAGAGAGTCTTGCAGAGTGTTCGGTGAAAGCTTACACAGTAAATACTGATGGGCTCATCTAATGAGAAAGAAAAAGAGCTTTTATATTTCCTAAAGGTTAAATCTGCAATAATTGTCCTTTTTTTCTTTTTCTAAGTTGATACAATATTCTTAGCAAACAGCTTTTTACTTGCTTATCACTATTACTCAGTATAGAGTTGTTACTTAATGCAGCACTAGATTCTTTAGGTGATTGTAGTGTCTACATTAAACTTTTGAAGATTTTTCTCTGGAAGCAGCTATGTGTTACAGGCATCTGACAGACAGGTGACAGCTATCATGTTTTTGAGTCTTTAAAGTCTTCAAATGTCTTAAATTTGCTAATAAAATTGAAATCAACTCTATGTGACGCCAATTCACAACAACAGTCACCCCTCCCACCCCGTTTGTGAGCGGCAGATCAAGTTATCTGCATCTTGGTGCAAAAGAAGGAACCAAACCCCACCTCTCTCTTGTTAGTGTCTCACCTTACGTTAGTCTTTACGTCCCTTTTTTGCCGCAGAGACAGCAAGCTGTGTTGTAAACCTGTGACCTGCTTAATTTGACTTTTTAAGTCCCTCCAAGTGTTGTTCAGCTCATTCCCAACAGTCATGCAATCATGGCCGGTGATGGAAGAAACCGAAAATGAGGAGTGTCACTTTGATGAGACAGCGCTGTGGCAACTTAGAGCTTCTCTCATTTGCAACTAATTGAAGTTGTTAATGTCTAATTTGTTGCTATCAAGGCAGCCCAAATGGAAGGGGAGGGGAGGGGGGGGGGACCTGGCAGCAAGCAATGCTCATTTTAACTCTCAGACGAACACTCCACAACCTGATCAGGCCTCTCAGCGGTATAGAGGCAGGGTCTTGAATATTTATGTGGTTAAATGGGTCCTGATGGAACTAAACAGAGAGATATGTGTGTGTTGTGCCCTTTTCACAGGACCTGGATGACATCGAAGATGAGAACGAGCAACTCAAACAAGAGAACAAGACTCTGCTGAAAGTGGTAGGCCAGCTGACGAGGTAGAACCAGATCCGGCACAACAGCCCAGCAACTCTGTCGTCTCCCCTCTCCAAACCAGCCTCCTGCTCTGGGTCAAGTCCAGCAGGGTCACCTTTTATGTGTTTGAATCTGTGTTTTTTGTCTGTTAGAGTGAGACTGTAAATCAGCTGTCATCTGAGGCGCACAGCCTTAAAATGCATCCCTCCTATCTGAGGAGGATTATTCCAATTGTTGTGAAAGCTGAACTGAGTGGTGGGGATTTTCGGTTATCCTATACATATTATATGTAAATGTATTGTATATAGGCCATTTAGATTGTTAATTTTTTTTCATTTCTGATAAGGACATTAAAAAAAAAAGATGCTAAAATACATTGAATGTATGTGCTACAAAAACAAGCGCACACAAAGTCTTTTCAAACATCTCCACAAACTACACCCGATACTCACACAGGTAAACTGAAAAAGATTTCCATTGTTGCAATGTTTGAATTGTGTCTGAAGCCAGTGCAGTGCTGCTGTTTAGGACCAAATCCAATATAATTAGTGCTACAGTATCAGCAGCCAAAGTGGGCATAGTGCCTTGCAATGCATGTGAGATTTTTTTTTTTTTTTTTTTAATGGTTAAAGCCTGGTGCTTTATTAATGGACACTGGTGCCAGATTTACTTTCTTCCAATAACTTTTTGGTGCATCTTAATCCCACAAGTGCTAATCTGCAAAAAATTTGCATTTTGAATATATCCCATTTAAACAATCAGTTTAAAAATAATATCAATAAAATGCTTTACTCATTTCAGTGTCGACATCTTGAGTATTATAGCTGACACTTATGAAACGTCTTTGGGTAAAATCCTTGTCTATCATATATGTGGATTCATTTTCTTAAAAAATATTTTGCTCTTGTTTACAAGTTCAGCCTTCGTGATATTTAATAGATGTTTAGTACCGAGTGTTCTGGGCCTTTAATATGCGGTTTAAACAGAATTAATTGGCAGTTTTGAAAATTGTGAGAGCAAAACTGAAGACACTGTGATCAAAATGTTTTCTTGCAAGAAAAACGTCTTTGTAAATCCAACGTTTTTGGAAATCTAAAAGTTGTTTATGAATTCAAAAGTTTTGCTTATTCAAAAGTTTCATAGCAAAGATGCTACATCTGACCTGTTCCATGTAGACTGCTGTTTTATAATGAGCTGTATGAATTGGCAGCAATTGATATTGAATTCTAAGATTGAAGTACTGAAATATTCACTGATTTTCTATTTTTTGCAAAACAGAGTATCTGTGCTCTTTACCAGGGATGTTCCCGGCATCTAATTTTACTCGTCACTTAAATATGAGGGGGGGAAAAATCAGAATAATAAAGTATTTGAAGATGCATTTGAAAATCTTTATATTCTCCAGCAATCTGACTATATTTTAAAAATGTGCTAAATGTAACACTTTCTGGCTTGACTTTAACATATTAGATCAGTTAGCTGAGTGTGGCTAAAGCTAGCACCAGCAATCGTTTCTCCTTTAAAGTCCACAAACCTGTCTAAATGAATATAGCCATGTAATGTTCTGGCTATGTGTCACTTTCATCTGATAGAGTGGATGTAAAACCATTAATTTTCTAGGTCCAAGTACTGCGTGATTAATGCAGTGAGATCGAGATCTTATTTTCCACCTTACTCTTCACAACTTCGTGTCATAGAGACGAAGAGGGTTGCTGCTATATGTGAATGCTGACCGGGTGTGTAACCTTTTTAGACGCAACGATTGGCTGGCACTGTACATTAATAAGATGTGGAAAAAATAGGCTCTCATATATTTTGGTTGCCACTTAGTAGGGCAGCATTATTTAGGCCCCAGTCACACAGGCCTAGAGACCAGTCGATGAACGGCTAGTAACTAGAGAAAAACTGGTATTTCCTGACTGCTTGGCAAGTGGTTGTGGGAGGTTGCCTGTTAGGTCTTGTGAAATTTGTCACAAGGAATTATGTTGCTGCACTAAAAAAAAAACCTTGCAATTGCTTCGGTCACTAGCAGAATTCTGTAGTTCCCTGTAGTTTGCTTGGAAGAGGAGTTATCTGCAAATATTTGCTAGCTACTCGCAGAGCGGTTGTGAAACAAACTGGAAATGGAGACCGTTTGCCTTAAAATAAAAGTTAAGCCTTTTGAAACATGTCGATTTCGGCAATAAGGCACAACTTTTACTTTGAAAGTGTCTTACATATTTCTTTGTAGCTCAGACCCGTGAGATTCAGGTCAACGGTAAGCAAAGCTTCTGCTTTTGTAAACAGTACATTTGGAATAATATTTTAAATGATAAATTTTACTTGCACCTAAACTATTTTAGGTCTAATATTTACAGTTTCTTTATTGTAAACCTGCTGTTTAATAACACAGAAGTAACTCCATATTTTACTTCTGTTTTTCTGCCTTCTAGAATGCATGGAGTGAGTTATAGTGCATTTTCTTTTTGTATGATAACCAAATGAACTGAAGGAGCATACTGTTTGAAATGCATCTCTTTTGTTTACTCAAGGGAACAGGCTTTGATGGTAGCAGAATTTTACTTTCTTATTTTATTTAGCCGCTCCTCTCCCAGCGAGGAGGTGCACGGTGATCTCATGCGCTGTGGCAAATGATCTTTAGGCTCACTGCTTCCACATACATTCACATGTTTTGGGGTAAAGATCATCCCCACGTAGACAGACACCACAGACCCATCTCTCTTTCCACTGCATTATGCATGTACAGAAGATTAAGTCATTTAATAAAAGTTTGATTATCTCTCTCCTCAGTCGACTCGCTTGTGTTCATTAAGACTAATTTGATGTGATGATACCGTGCCACTGAGTCGGTAATGCAATGTGACGGTGGCGGGGAGTTCAGTTCCTCTGCTTTTAGTGTATACACACACACACACACACACACACACACACAGGGCTGATGATTCAACATGCCAATCATCAACCTGGATGTGGCTGGAACACGAAAACCGCCATCAACCACACACAACTTATTATACTGTTGAAACGCTGTTACCATTGAAATTCCCTCACCTACTGACAGTTTAAGAGGGAAAAAAAATCTATACAGGAACCATATTAGGACTAATGTCAACTAAATTTCCAGATAATAGCCTCTTTCAGCTGACGGAAAGTACTGGAGGCTCTCTTTATAATCCATATTAGCATTTTTATGGAAACTTTTAGGGTTTGTCGTTTGGAATAGTCACAGAGGGCACAGACAATTCATAACTGCCTTTGGTTTGTCACAATAAGCTTTTAGTCTGCTCTCAGCAGTACTGTCAGACCTCCACTAGAGTTCAGACAGCATCAGAATCCTTTCTGTCTTATTGTCACTCAGTAAATTACACTGTGTGGGGGGAAAATGGCTTGTCAGCAGGTCTTTGTATAGATCTTGTTTTTTGTTTTGGAGTTTTGCAAGGAAATGTTATGTCAGCAACATTTGGAGAAAGGCAATGTGGCTATCTTGTAGAATGGCTAAAAATGAATAAATGCCTGGGATGTTGCCATTATACAAACCTACTGTAGTAACCAGGTAACTCTAGGTGTTAAATTGTGGCCATATTGCTTTCCTGGCATTAAAGAAGGTAAATAACAGTATATTCAAAACAACATTTAAAGACTTATCAAAATGCGCTCCAGCTTTTGCCTTCATCACTTAATAGTGCCTGAGGTATGAGAAAATCAGTGATGTTAGAGCAACAGCTCACTTCAGCCTACTGAAAAAATACAGTGCACATTTTAAGGGAAACACTGCTTTTTAATTGCATTGAATCCTATCCAGGTGTCTCCTTTTCTATAACACGGGGAATAAGTTGAGCATAGCAAAATCTGTAGTACACGTCTGCAACCTGCTGAACTGAGTCTTTAAGAACAAAAGTGGATACAGACAATGATGCATGAGCTAGTATAGCATCTGCAGGATGCTATTACTGCACTTTTGGTCACCATTTAAAAAAAAAAAGGTCTAGCCTATAACTGATATTTGAATATGGAAGTTAGCTAAAACAGACACCAAAAAATATAGTGTTTATATTGGCTATATGTCAACGCTGTATTGTTTTAAATGCCTTACCTCACTACAGTAGCTTGCTAACGCATAGCTAACAATCAAGCTAGCTAAACATGGCGTTCTCTGACATAGAAGCCATGCTCAAAACGAATAGCGTTAGTGTTTCAGCCCTCAGTTTTCTCCTCTGGTTGGTGCAGTTTTTAAAAGTATGATGGCCTGCGCTACTTCTTTATGTGATTCCACATAAGTTCTTGTTCTGTGGCCAGGGTGTAGCATTTCATACAACCTACAAGCATGACAAGGAAAGATGAAGAAGATATAAAGAGTTTATATCATTCAAATAGAGAAACGCATTATCAGTTTTGACTCTAATGTCCAGAAATGACCATTGCCAGCTTTCTAAATCCACCCATGGTCATAGAAACTATGGGAACCCCAGCTCTATTGGTTATGGAACATGTTCTTCATTCCAGTGCAGTATATACTGCCATTTGGTCAGATGCTGCATGACTCACACTGTTAAGCAAAATGTATCTGCTGCAACACTTGCCACAAAAGGTACCACTTTTATTTTAAAGATGCATAAAGTCTTTTTCAGGTCGTTGGAATGGTAGCACTGACATAAGTTACAGGTTAATCAACCAAAAGACAATGATTCACATTGATTCACATTGTTGAAATGACAGCTGGCTTGAATTGTGTATGTTTTTAGATTCACAACTTTAGATGCAACTTTCCATGTATCATGTTAATAATCATACGTTCATGTGCTTGTATTGTACGTACGGCTTTAAATAGGCACATCCTCTTCCATGGATCGCATTAGATCTTGAGAGGCTGATAGCGGGGACAGAGATGAGAAGCAGGCCTTATCTTGTTCTTGAAGAAACCCAGCCATATTTCATTATCAGTTGGTTTCATGCTCTGGGTTCTCTGGCCAATCTCCTCAATCTCCAGGGTCCACAGTGTAAGGAAGCACTCATCCGCACAGAGGATGGCAGGGGTCAGGATGCCAGAAAAAAGTGAGAACGGACAGATAAAATGATACAGGACATATTTTTGCAATTTCCTCTTGCTATTCCTCCTAGTCCGCTTTATCACAGCAGCCCATTTTCTCAACCAGCAGCCTGAAAGTGACTTGTGCCTACCCATGCACCTTTTAGACCTCATTATCTCCAAACTAAGTGATGTCTGATGTGACACCTTAAAGCCAGTATTCAAATTGAAGTGTCCTTGTTGAAATTATTGCATCCAGACTGTCCGTCCAAATCTAACGTCAGTCTGCACTTCCAGCTGAAGGCACAGTCTCTCACTGCCCCTTTCAAGCCGGTTTCACCATCACGCCTCTGTGAAAGCGCGTCTTTGAAGTCACGTGGCACGGCAAATAGCAGGAAAACTGCAAGAACTAAAATTCAGACGCCTCGCATGCACGTCTCCTAATACCTGGAGTGCATGTGGAGATGCCCTTTGTTGAAATGCCCTGTAAAAAGTCAATGAGATACAAACACAGTTCACAAATGCAAAGAAATCAACTAATGACAGTCCAAAGGCATGACATTTACCAAATGGCATAATTTAGCTCATCAGGCCTTGAAAAATTACATTACTTTGGATGTTTTATTTTAGTCTTTAATTATCTGAGGAAATGTTGTCCTAGTAGAGGACAAATTAGATTTTTTTTTCTGTCGATGAGTCACCATAATAGATTTTTATCAACCAATAGAGTGGGCCCAGCTGAATAATGTGGGGCAATTAGAGTAATCAGAAATTAAGAAAATGATTATGTTATTAGCGTGAAATAATTATATAACACTATTATGATAATGCAATATATTATCAGCTATATTACTATTGAATAGCTATATTCTATATTCAGGTCGTTGTATTAAATTTTGACAAATTATTTTTACTTTTTCCGGCACCAATTACATTATCAGCTGCTATAAAGCCAATCCGTGCGGCCTATTTTATCACTGCAGCCGTCATCTAAATCAGTCTCTTACCAAAATGACTTCTGTCTACCCCTCGAAGCCCATTATCCTAAAAACAGATGTCTTTTTGAGATGGCACTACAAACCCATATTCTGCCCTGTCCTTTGCTCTCTCAGCTTACATTTCAGTTGGTTTGCCTTCTATAATTTTGTCTCATCTTCTGTCCTACACTTCTCTCCTTATACATCAGTGCAGCGCTGTTCAGTTGGCTTTAACGTTGGTATTTCTTCCTGAACTACTGTCTTTATGGAACAAAGTAATCTGAATATAGTTAACTACAACTCACTTGTTATCAAATATCTGATATCAGTTGACCTGCCACGATGATTGGTGTATGTATCATCCATCTTTCTTTTAGGCCACAGCTACTAACCATGGATACATTAGCAAAGCCCCAAGCGATTAAATGTAAGTTCTGATTAACAGAGTAGTAATTTATATGTATATTTCTTATAGTACATTCTTCTGGTCACTGATGTTGTGTGGATAGTCATGATACATAACTTATGTAAGATTCATTTTAGACTTTTTGACGTTATTTGGTAGTTGAGTGAAGCAGTGAAGGGTAGGAAGGAAAGAGGGGAAGACACACAGCAAACAACCACAGATCAGACTGGCATTTTGGCATATAGTTGCCAGGTCAACCAGTGAGATAAACTTGCACCCAGGCAGCCTGTTTTGTAGCGAATACTTTAAAGTAAGCATGGGTGAACCTCAGGAGAAATTTTCCCCATCCATATATGAGGCATTTCATTCATTGTCCATCTGTTAGTAGCAGACAGCTAGTTGCTCTGGTTGTGCAGCAACCGTCTTTTATGTTTCCTAGATATAGAAAGGTAATTTAACAGGGGTTTACACATGTGAGGAGGATGGATAGTGGATATATTGATGTAGCGAAGGGGAACATGCAGATGATTAGTCTGACAGAAGAGGATGCTAGGTGTAGGCTGAGATGAAACCTTAAGGTTGAAATTAGTTTAAAGTCCATTTGAAAGCAAGCCTCACTACTTGGCAGCTCTCTTGGTAATTTATCTGGGCACTTATTTTGAAGCCCATGTCCAAAGCAATGCTAATTAATTGGTGACTTAAAAATGTCATGTATGGAGTTATCTGCCAAGTCTTATGGAAAAATGCTAAAAAAAAGTTAACTGACTTTGCCCCAGAATCAGGTTTTTATAAAGCCGGGATATACTTCTACTACTAATTTGACTGTTGCTGAATTCTTTCATAGATGCCAGTTAAGAATTCCTTCAGTCCCATATCTTTGTCTCATAAAGTCTCTGGTTTAACTAAAGTCTGCTTTGTCAGCTCCTGTGACTATTGCAAGCTGCCACATTTCGTTGACACATGGTCTCCGGTTGTCACATTGAAAGTTTCTTTTTATGTGTGTCAGCATAAAGAGAGTGATGTTATTGCGTTTTACATATTTGAACTTTCCAAATTATGTGACCTGCTGAACTAAAAGCTGTTGGTAATTGTACTGGCTTTTAAACGATGGAACATTTCCACAGGCTAAACAGTTTCCATCCATGTGTGCTGCAATCAGAAGTAAAAGAGTGAACAATTTACATAAAGAACACCAAATTCTTTTTTCCTTGGTCCGAGGGGAAATAAATCACATTATCACCTTGAGCCTTCAGCACATACAGGCAGAGAAAAAAGAAAAAAGAGACAAAATTTTGTTTCCCAGATATCAAGCTGATTAGCACGGCACCTTCCAAGCAGATGCATAAACACTTACCAACACGTGAAGTGACGAGACCGCTCTGAGCAGAGGCTGAGAATGACTTGAGTGGCTTATTTCTCCTTTGGGAATTAAGTCATCGGCTTCAGGGATATCTTCCTGGCCACGGGGGTTGCCATAGCAACGGGATATGACATGTGTATTGCCTATTCAAGTTTTTTTTCTTTCTTTTCCATTTCCTTTTTTTTTTTTTTTTTGTGGTTGTCACAACCTTCTTAAAGAATCCTGTGAAGATCTCTGTCTCTCTTTGACCCACAAGCACACCTCCTGGACCTGAAAACTAACATCCACATAGAAATAACATAAACCATCATACTGAGCACAAAATGCCAATGTAGTAACTTCCAGATAAATTACTATATTAAGTGCTGCTCTACATTTGCCACCCACACGCTCCTTAATGGCTCCTAGAACCATTATCAACGCTTTATTATTTGAATGCATCTTTTATATGAACTACACAATAAAAAAAACCAGCCTCCTGAAGCCAAATCAGCCATCCGGAAGATAGTCTTCCATCATGCCTCACTTCTTGTTCTCCTCCAGTGGGTGGCAGTGTTCCCAGCCAGTGTGCGATATAGGAAGGCAGCCTATCATGGCTGTCTTGTGTGCTTTTCTAAAGGCTTATGTGCTCAGTGATCCTTGGTGACTGGCCCTCCTGGTGGAACACCTTTTGAATATATTGGCTTGGAAGAGGTTAGTGTGGGAATCCTGCACCGAACCCTTAAGGTGGAAAAGTGTAATTTCAGTCTCCACCTTTGAGACTATGAGTTCCTTCCTAATAAATAATAACAGAAATGTAATCGAAGTTACACAGCAGCCTGATAATGTATGTAAATACTGCTGGATAACTGGCAGAGCTTAACATCCTTTAATCTCAAATGTGCTACCATCTCATTTTTGACAGATCTTTGTTTTGGTAGACTTGTTTTTGGTCATCGGGTAGCACAACTTTAAACTGCCATTAGTTTAGTTGTTGCCATTTCCATCATTTTCCCCATTTGCTCATCCATTTTAATAAGCCCAAACCTCCAGAGAGACGGAGAGCATGTGAATTTGAATGTTGCTGATGACTCACAAAGTCCGTGCCAAGCAGAATAGGAGGCGGCTCTGGGGAGCATCAACAGCCTCTGAAGGTCACTCTACGCTGTTACCATGACAGCACTGGCCTCCCTCTGAGAAGTTCTGCTCGTGTTGGTTGCGTGATTTAAGGGGAGGGGGACCCGCCTTGGGATGCGTGCAAAAACAACAGTGCACGCACAAACATGCTCGTCCCCTTGTCTCCCCTCTCCCCCCTCATAATCAGCACTACCAAGTCAGCAGGGGAGAGGCAGAGGTGCATGTTCAGCCCTGAGCAGAGTCTCTTTCTGAGCTCTCCCCAGGGAAAGACACACAAACACGCACACGAGTGTCATTAACTGAGTTGTCTGAGAATCAAAAAGAATCTTTCCAATCACTGCGTAGAAGCCAAAGTAACCGGAGTTTCACCTCCGTGCCATCTTGCAATATGTAAACAGAGAATGAATTGACTCTGTGCAGATGGATTAGACAGACACATACACTAATCACCCATCTGTCATCTACACTTACTCTCAACCATTAAAATGTAGCCATCCTGTTTGTCCTTCCATTCACCCATAAGCTATCACTGCCCACAGCTTGATATATATATATATATATATATATATATGGAATACGTGCAGAGACAGACAGCTCACAGGTGGTGTATCTCTGAGTAGGAGGAGTGCAAGGTTCATACAGTATGCATGACCATTCCCATGGCAGCTCACTAGGGAGGCGACTTCACAGGAAGCCTTAACAAGGCAATTATCTAAGTTAGGTTTCATTTGTCTCTAGCAAAAGGCACTCTGTGCTGGAGCGTTTAAACCTTCTGTGCCTACAAACATTCCCAGATGACTTGTTGCTCAAAGATTTGTCTTCATTTCGAACATGTTTCTTTTAGTTCAACTACCCCAAACTAAACATGACTGCTTTTCAATTTGAAGGTTTTCTGTATCAGGACATTAAAAACCATAAAAGTCATTTGATTGTTATTAGGTTCTAAATTTGTCTTGAATGCAGTCTATAACAGGACATATTACACTGTGCACCAATCTACATGGATAGATATACAGTAGCATTACAAAATGTACCGTATTTTTCAGACCATAAGGCGCACCACATTATAAGGCGCATTAAGGAAACAAAACAGTCAGATAAGTCAAACTTTACTCAACTCATTCTTCTTGCTTCCTCCACTTCTGTACCATTGATTCATTAATGTTGAATTCTCTGCAGCTGCTCTATTCCCATGTTGTTGCAGTATATTAATGACTAACCTCGTATTGTGGATGGATTATCTCAGTTGTTCTCCTGACTGAAGTTTGGTCCGTTTACAGCACTGCCGCATTGATTTGTCCCTAACCATCAGGAACCCTCATTAACTTTATCAAGTGGTAAAAAGTTAGCGTTCATCCTCCACTCACTGTGTTATGTTATGCTAACCATAGCTGTGTCTAGGGTTGCCAACCGTCCGTTAAAAAACGGAATCGTCCCGTATTTAGAAACAAAAGTACACATCCCGTATTGAGCTAATAAGGGACGCACTTTGTCCCGTAATACAGTGAGAATCAAAAGTAGTCTATAACTTTTAATGGAATTAACACTTTGTTTGAAAACATAATTCCCAGCCCCTCTCCTGTTGTGACCAATGAGCTGACAGTACCTAAAGCTGGGCAGACACTGTGCGATTTTTTCAGTCACGTTATTCAGCTCCTGCTCAAACTGCACGATTGACTCGCAGGGGTTAGAAGTTGGTAGGTCACGATGCAGGTCTCACACTATACCGCCCGATGCTCTGATGCGACCTGAGTGCTCACACTGTGCCTCCATAAAATGAAGGTTATAACAGAAAATCTGTCGCTCGCTCTCTCTCTTTCACTCACACAGACACACCACCACCATCAACTTTGCTAAACTGCTAATGAAAAACATTGATCAGGCAGCTGTGATTGAGCAGCAATGTAAATCCAACTATTTTCACGGTTGTTGTGGTCGTGATAATTTTGTGAGGCCACATGGAAAAGGCTCGGATGAGCTTTCCAAAGTTCTACAAGTTGTGCCTCCATCGCTTGTGTCCAGATCACACGCTGCACAGCCGTGCTGCTCCGTCTTTTTCACCGACGTTTACGTGTTTGCGCGTGAGCAGTGTGAGCGGCTCACGAGCGATTGATGATCGGGAGCTGGTCGTGAGGTGTTAATCACTTCTCGTTACCCCACGTATACTACACGACGCACGATGAAGGCCAAAATCGGTCCGATCACCAAAACGGTCGCACGACTCAAAAATCGTCTCAAAATGGGCCTAAAACCGCACAGTGTGAGCCCAGCATTAGAGCAGCAATGTTTGTTCCCCTCAGAGAAAGGGAAGAATGGGAAAAGGAAAACACCTGGCTGGAAAAAGTTAATATGGGCATGTGCAGTGAATATCAGCGCTATGTGGCCAGAAGTGTGATAATATAACTTATTTTGTGTAATAAACAACTGCAAGGATAGATGATTACAACAAATAGATGACTAATACATAAAAGTAATACATAGATGAATAATGATGATGAGTTAAGATGCGTAATCATGGGAACAAGTGGGTTTACAAACAGGAGCAGCTGATTAGCATTAGAAAAGCTGAAATAATACCTCAACTGAAGCCAATTGTACTAAATGCACTAAATGTGCACTGTTACAAGAATATTTTTCTTTCTATTGTTTTCTATTATTTTAAGTTAAGCAGGACAGAGTTCTTTTAAAGAAAGATTTACTTATATTCTCAAAAGTTAAGCATGACAGGCTTCTGTTTAAGAAAGAGACCTGTTTTATTGTGTTAATGTTGTCATTTTGAGCTAAAAATAAATGGCTAAATGATCATTTGTTTCACATGTGTTCATATCACAAAGAATAGAATATGCATCTACTTAAATCAACTTCAAGTCAAATGGTTAAAAAAATAATTTCACACACAAAAAAAGAGCTAGAAAATTCACCACACTGGGAAGGGTGAAGACAACTGGGTCGCCCGGCCCTGGCCACGAGGTGTCCCTTATTTATTTTTCAGGGAGTTGGCAACCATAGCTGTGTCGCTAGCAATCACGTAGCACAACATCATATACCAGGTAGCCCAACTTCAGTAACCCTACAAAAGTCACTGCTGTTTAGCTTTCTGTCTTCATTTATGTTGGAAGTGACAGCAGAGCTGTATGTTTTAATTTTTTTTTTTTAGAAATCTCTCAGTCAGAACATGGTATATCATGTTTAGGTGGCAACTAGCGAGCTAACTTCCTGCTAACTTCTACCTCCGTTAAATTTAATAAATTTTGTAAACTTAATTGTTACACCTGGTAAAGCAGCAATGCTGATCATTTTATTAAAGATGAAAGAATTTAGATATTTTTAACCCTCACTGATGCTGCAGTGTTTGTTTGACTTTGGGACCTAAGCGTACGGAGTTTTGGACCCAGATTACTCCCCGAGGCTCCTGACTATGGTAGCCGTAATGCCTGACAATCCATCAAGCGGTGCGCTTCGTAGCTTACCAAAGTCGTACTAAAATTTTTTTGACAGATTTTTGAGCGCCGTGTACCACATAAGATCAGGTCATTAAACACAACCAGAATTCATACATAAGGCGCACTGTCGATTTTTGAGAAAATGGAAGGATTTTAAGTGCACCATATAGTGCGGAAAATATAGTAATCAAATGTACGTTTGATTTTGAGGTAAACTGTCCCTTGTATTTATGGAAATGTATATAAAGAAATACAAAATTTGTTATTTTGATTCCACCCTCACATAACTGAGAAATGATGCTTCTTCCATGACTCAAAGTGATATTAATATAAGCTCAAAAATGCTCTATCATTTGATAAACAAACACTGTGCAGCTTGTTGATGTCATGTGTTACGGCTGCTGAAGCTTTTCACAACTCTTGCTTCCATTCAGTGCTGCCAACTCTTTCCTTACACAGCTTCAATACCAACTGTTTAAATGCCTTCTTTAACCACCTGCCAACGTCCAACGAACAAAATATTCAAACGTGTATCTCAGACTGTGTGCGTGAGTGCATGAGTCTGATGTTTTGCTATGATCCCTATTCCATTTTTCCTGCATTTTCTGAGCTCTAGTTGCTTCAACGGAGCATTACGGCACTGACATTCAGGCACGCTATGCTGAGAGGGCCACCGAAAGCATCACGGGCAGGTGACACATGGCTGAAAAGGTCATTCTCCACGTGGAGTTACCCATGATGGTACAATGGCAGGAATCATCCACTTGGAGCACGATGGTATAAATGCGGGAAAGGCTGTAACTGGCTGGTGGGAAGTGACCCTCAGGAAAGCCTGAAGTATTGACCTTTAATTCACAAAGAAACACGACAGTCCGCTCAGTAATTTTGCCAATGTTATCATCTCGCTGCTGCCTGTTTTATTGTGTGACGGTTTGGACATTAACATTGAGGGGTTTTTTTTTTCAGATATTGAGGTGTCACCTTGACAGACTCTTGATGTTTTCTGAATAACCTGGAAATCTGGCTGTCACATCAGATGTTAATATCTCTGCCAGTCCACAAGAGATGACTGTAACGTTGGCATCCATCACCAGAAAAAAAGGTCATCTTGACTGTGGCAACTGTGACATATGGAAAGTAAGGCTCAGAGACGGCGCAAGAATGGACGGGAATAGCATATTTTGTGTTTTAATTTACATAATGGCCAGCAGTAAGGGAGATACTGTGGGACACATTGTGAAACAGCAGTGCTGATGGTTTTGAAACTCCTCTCCAAAGCCATTAGTGATTAGATAAAGAGTGTAGATGGACTTCTAATGATGCTCTCCCGCATGTTCTCTCTCTTTATATCTCGCCTCTGCCAGATAAAAGACAGCGAGAGCCCCACAAGGCCTTTGTTGTGGACATTATTTTGTTGTAACACGCACTACATCACCACTCAACCACTTCACCACCTGCATTGCACCTGTTGGCTTTGATCAGTGGTTATTGGTAAGAAATGTGAAGTTGAATAATACGTGCTGGGATGGTGTGAGGTCTGAGCTCAGTTCAGGGACTTGTAGCATTTCCAGATCTGACTGACCAGAAAATTGCTAATCAGAGCTTTAGACGTGCCTCTGGTCTCATATAATTAGTCAAAATCCAATGCCGACCCTTTTAGATAAAATTAAAGTATAGGAGCAGATATAAGATTTAACAAGGCTTTCATCACAGAGATAATAATAATTTGAGAAAGAGAAAATGTCTCTGGCAAGCCGTAACAAACTTAAGCATGATTTCATTGTCTTTTATATCAGTTGTGTCAATTAAAGAACTTATTGCACTGTCAGTTGCAGTAATTGGAAAGTATATATTTTTGTTGGTGGAGATCTGCCAAATAATGAACTACACCTGTTTTTTTTCTTTTGTTAAAAATCACTGCAAATACCTTGTAAACACTTGGCTAGGAACGGACCCCATTTTGCCTTAATTATTTGTGGCAGAGAGTCAGCAAGGTGCAGGAAACATTTCTCAGAGATTTTGTCCATATTGGCATGGCAGCATCGCAAAGTTGCTGCAGATTTGTTGGCTACACATGGATGATGTGAATCTCTCATTCCACTCCATCCCGAAGGTGCCCTATTGGACTGAGAACTGGCGACTGTGAAGGCTAGTTGAATACAGTGGAAATTATTGTTGTGTTCAAGAAACCAGTCTGAGATAATCTGAGCTTCTGTCACGGCTGGCGGCGTGAGCCGTGTGGTGTAGGAGGAAAAGGACCCAAAATGCAGGCAGTTGACTGGTGATGAGAATGAAGTTTTATTTGCAGAAGTGGAGCGACTGAACAGGTAGTGAGGCAAGACAAATGACTGAAAAAACCTAGACTGGGAAAACTAAATAACAAACCTAAGCATGAAACGGGGAGCGGAGAATGCAGAGAGACGTAGTTACACCGAGAAACACAGACGATCCGACGATGAACAGAAGCCAACACACACTATAAATACACACTAGGTAATGAGGAGATGACATGCAGGGGTGGACATAGCTGACACTAATGGACATGATGAGAGGCAGACCTACAAAGTAAAACCGGAAACACCCAGACTGTTTTGCAACAAAAACACAGGGACCTGAACGGAGCACAGAGGGGAGACACAGGTAGGGATAATAAACACGACAACCAACCCAAAGAATTAATACAGAATCAGAATAAACACCAAACACAAGATGAACCCAAAAAGAAACACAAAACGCTGGGTCAACGACCCAGGATCATGACAGCTTCGGCACATATCCTGCTAGAGGCAGGCAACAAAACTTGGGTACTCTGTTGTCATAAAGGGATTGATGTGATCAGCAACCATACTCAGGAAGGCTCTGGTCTTTAAGCAATGCTCAGTTGATAATAAAGGCCCCAACTTTTTCAAGAAAATATCTACTACACCCTTTTGCCGTCACTAGCAGCCTGAACTATTGATTCAAGGCAGGATGAATTGATGGTTTCATGTTGTTTATAGCAAATTCAGAATATACCATCCATATGTTGCAAGAGAAATCAAGACTCAGCTGAATAGGAAAGATTTCAGTCTTCTGTTATCTTGTTTTGGTGTCCTGCGCTAACTGTAGTGTCTTAGTCTACAGAAGTGACATCTAGTGAGGTCTTCTGTTGAGGAAGTCGGTCTACTTCAAAAGTTGATACTTTGCGTGTTAAGAGATGCTGTTGTGCATATCTTGCTTGTAAGTGAGTGCTCTTTTTTGTTTGGGTTTTTGGAATTACTGTTACTTTCCTATCAGCTCAAAGATTCTCACCCATTCCAACCCAGAAAACTGCTGCTCATTGGACATTTTCTTTTCTCTCTTTCTTTTTTCTTTGTGAATTCTAGAGAGGGTTGTGCAGGAAAATCCCAGCAATAACCATGCAACTTAGTCACTTAAATAACCTCTCTTTCCCATTCTGGCACTACTCAGCCTACTAGGTATTATTAACTGTATGCGGCATTTAGCTAGCATGTTTGCCTATGAATGTTACTTTGACGTGGCTTCATGAAAAATAAGAATGTATTTGCTGTTTTTTTTTTGTTGCTGCTAAGGACTAGCTTAACAAGATTAGCTTAACCTAGAGCTGGGCGATATGAGATTTTTTTCATATCACGATATGTTTTTTTCATTTCAGGCGATAACGATATCTATCACGATATAAGCCAAATAACTATTTGTAAGATTTAAATGTGCCGTTGCTCACAAGTAAAATGTGAAATAATCAGCAGCTTGTTTTGATTTAAATATTTATTTCCCATAATAAGTTCAACAGGGTAGATGTACTTAAGGAACATGAGACTTTTTCAGATAAATAAAGGCAAATATTGCAAACTACACAAAAGGCAGCCGCTAAAGCGTTTAAGTTTCAAAATAGAACAAACGAAACAGACTAAATTGTCAATTCCACTTAGAAACAAAATATTAATTCTAAAAATAAATCTTAGTTTGTTTTACAGAAGAACAGACAAAACTGACTAACTTTTGTCAATATCAAATAAACTGAGAACTAAAAGGAAATTCTCAATCTCTCCTTGTTGTATAGCTAGCTTTTCAAACAGTTTTAACAGTTACTTTAGTCTGACAAAAGCCGAATGACGAATTAGCGCTTCCAGTCAGAGACTGAGGCTACGTCCACACGTACACGGGTATTTTTGAAAACGGAGATTTTCCGTTTTCGTTTTAAAAAATAATCCCGTCCA
Organism: Haplochromis burtoni; assembly: GCF_018398535.1. Taxonomy (NCBI): domain Eukaryota; kingdom Metazoa; phylum Chordata; class Actinopteri; order Cichliformes; family Cichlidae; genus Haplochromis; species Haplochromis burtoni. The sequence goes on from NW_024582410.1 coordinate 2,497,134, forward strand.
CACATAAAGGCAGAAATGAAGGAAAACGCTGCTATGAACATGCCAAAGCAGCAGGTGGCGCTAGATTCCTAACCGTGCAGAAATGTTGGCCAATCAGAAGTCTAGAAGCCTCGGTGGGAAAAAGTAAACAAAGCTGGGGCATAGAAGCAGAACCGAGTCGTATGTGTGGAGGGACAGTAACTGTGTGTATATGTAAGCATTTAAACACTGCAGAGAGTAGAATTAACAGTATTGTAGAAATTCATTTCACCGAAACAATAACGTGGCGCACAGTGTGACGCATGCACCAGTTTATTGTATTTCCAGACTTGCTTTCGGCACAATTTACAGTGCACGCTACTCTGTTTTTTGTCAGACTTGAAATAGCCGAAATACCTTCACACTACGGAACTTCTATGGCTCTTCCGTTCGACAATCTCTCCGGCGTTGGAACCATCATCTGTTTTCTCTTCGGTCACGCTCGGTTGATTTTTCTAGTCGGCACACTCATTTCCTCCATTACCCGCTGGCTGCTTCCCAAACAAACACACGTGCGGCTTGGCACTTGTGCTGTACGTAACAAGTCATGCGACGTGACGCTGCGGCTGTGATTGGTTGACCTTTTTTTTTTTTTTTTTTTTTTTAGAGGACAAGAGCGGCGAGGTCTATCGCGATAGCTTAATTTCTCTATCGAGTAAAAGTTATATCGCGATACATATCGTTATCGTTCTATCGCCCAGCTCTAGCTTAACCTAAGGACTAGCTAGTGGAGGTATGATTTTATTACTGAAAGTTTTCTGCTGCGGCTAAAATCAGAAACTAAGATAACAAAACAATATGCTAATTACCTAACAAGCTAATAAGTTAGCTCGGGAATTCAGGCCCGGAGCTGGTAAAAGATTTGCTGCTTCTCCCCACTGAGGTGCTGCTTTTGCTCATTCTATTAATTTGCATACGATGAGTTTATTTAAATCTGACATTCTGGGCTTGGTCGATATTTAAAAGCTATGAGGTTACCTAACTTACCTAGCTGTTTTTATTAGTCATTAATTAAATACAGTAACATAACATTTTTTTTCTGGTTGATGCTTCTTTATGCTCCTTTGGTGAGTGATGAAATTCTAACTTATTGCACAGAGAACATCTCCAGCCTCCAAATGCAGACTTTGTTGCTCGCTGAAAAGGCTGTCTGTCTGCATTAACTAATGGTGTGCAACACTGCAATATTTGCAATACAATGCCAAGTAAATACAGGACCAGTATTGCCAGTCTCAATATCAATACTTTTCATCAAAGAGTAGCGTGCCATAATTTATGAGATGAATCCTCAATTCTGAGCACTTCTCAGAATCTTTTTATGTATTTTCAAACTGGTTTTTTTTTTTTTTTTGGAGACCTTAAATTATCATATTTTTCACCATAAGCCAACCCATAGCCACTAGCGTCAGTATTTTCAGCAGTGCCATAAAAATCAACAGAAAAAGATCAGTGCTGGTGCTAGCTTTTTGGTGGTAGCTTTTAGTCACTTTCAAACAGTGAACCAAAATTGTCATGTATTGGTGACGGGGAAAAAAACCAAGAGGCAAAAGTGCTCCCAGTAAGCGCCTTTCCTGTTACACAATGCATTAGACCCACTACACATTCACAGGTACTCCTCTCATCCTCAGAGCAGATGAAACATACATTTGTAATGCTATGAGTACATAGTTGATGCTGATGCCTGCTCAGTTCTAGCTTTTCATATACAGGGAGTGCAGAATTATTAGGCAAATGAGTATTTTGTCCACATCATCCTCTTCATGCATGTTGTCTTACTCCAAGCTGTACAGGCTCGAAAGCCTACTACCAATTAAGCATATTAGGTGATGTGCATCTCTGTAATGAGAAGGGGTGTGGTCTAATGACATCAACACCCTATATCAGGTGTGCATAATTATTAGGCAACGTCCTTTCCTTTGGCAAAATGGGTCAAAAGAAGGACTTGACAGGCTCAGAAAAGTCAAAAATAGTGAGATATCTTGCAGAGGGATGCAGCAGTCTCAAAATTGCAAAGCTTCTGAAGCGTGATCATCGAACAATCAAGCGTTTCATTCAAAATAGTCAACAGGGTCGCAAGAAGCGTGTGGAAAAACCAAGGCGCAAAATAACTGCCCATGAACTGAGAAAAGTCAAGCGTGCAGCTGCCAAGATGCCACTTGCCACCAGTTTGGCCATATTTCAGAGCTGCAACATCACTGGAGTGCCCAAAAGCACAAGGTGTGCAATACTCAGAGACATGGCCAAGGTAAGAAAGGCTGAAAGACGACCACCACTGAACAAGACACACAAGCTGAAACGTCAAGACTGGGCCAAGAAATATCTCAAGACTGGTTTTTCTAAGGTTTTATGGACTGATGAAATGAGAGTGAGTCTTGATGGGCCAGATGGATGGGCCCGTGGCTGGATTGGTAAAGGGCAGAGAGCTCCAGTCCGACTCAGACGCCAGCAAGGTGGAGGTGGAGTACTGGTTTGGGCTGGTATCATCAAAGATGAGCTTGTGGGGCCTTTTCGGGTTGAGGATGGAGTCAAGCTCAACTCCCAGTCCTACTGCCAGTTTCTGGAAGACACCTTCTTCAAGCAGTGGTACAGGAAGAAGTCTGCATCCTTCAAGAAAAACATGATTTTCATGCAGGACAATGCTCCATCACACGCGTCCAAGTACTCCACAGCGTGGCTGGCAAGAAAGGGTATAAAAGAAGAAAAACTAATGACATGGCCACCTTGTTCACCTGATCTGAACCCCATTGAGAACCTGTGGTCCATCATCAAATGTGAGATTTACAAGGAGGGAAAACAGTACACCTCTCTGAACAGTGTCTGGGAGGCTGTGGTTGCTGCTGCACGCAATGTTGATGGTGAACAGATCAAAACACTGACAGAATCCATGGATGGCAGGCTTTTGAGTGTCCTTGCAAAGAAAGGTGGCTATATTGGTCGCTGATTTGTTTTTGTTTTGTTTTTGAATGTCAGAAATGTATATTTGTGAATGTGGAGATGTTATATTGGTTTCACTGGTAAAAATAAATAATTGAAATGGGTATATATTTGTTTTTTGTTAAGTTGCCTAATAATTATGCACAGTAATAGTCACCTGCACACACAGATATCCCCCTAAAATAGCTAAAACTAAAAACAAACTAAAAACTACTTCCAAAAACATTCAGCTTTGATATTAATGAGTTTTTTGGGTTCATTGAGAACATGGTTGTTGTTCAATAATAAAATTATTCCTCAAAAATACAACTTGCCTAATAATTCTGCACTCCCTGTAGTATTCTGTGCGCCCCTACTCTACCCCAGGGGTTCTGTTTATTGTCACATCAGTGTTGCTCAGAGCTTGGTGTTTGCCTGGTGTCATTTCTGCATATACATCTACATATTCTCAAAGCATGAGTGAGCCTCGCTGAAGCCTCCTGGTAGGCTAAGGCTTTTCTGTAAATGTATGTGTGATTCTGTGTTCTCCCTGTTCTTGCCTGGGTTTCCTCCCACAACATAAGGACATGCTTGTTTTTAAGGTTAAGTGGTGATTCTAAATTGACCATAGGTAGAACTGTGAGTACGTGTCTCTGTGTGTTAGCGCTGTGAGGAACTCCAGTCCTTCCACAACCTGAAATAGCCAGAAAAAGAATGGATTTTCTAGTTTTGCTTTAAATAATTCGTGTCTCTGTTGTTTGCCAGTCTATAACCTTCTGGGTGTGAATTGTAACAATCTAACTGTGCTTCGCTTTTCGCTTTCTTTCTTAACTTTCTTTCAATAGCTTTTTAAAAAAAAAAAAATGCACACAAACACAGATGACCTCATATCATCTGTGTGCTTTCGCTTTCTTTCCTTCTATTTTCTCTCTCAGTTTAGGTTTAACATTCCCCAAAGTACGTCTCACCAATTGCTTCTCACCAGACTCGCAAACACTGTCATTTTCAAAATCGCTGCTTCAGAAGTGCCTTTAAAATGATACAGACTCGCGTGGGAGGCAGTCTGCTTGAGCTGGTTTTTATTTAGCCAGCAAGGCAAGCAATGAAAAGAACTAGGAAACATTTGGAACTGATGTGCATCTGTGCCTTCTCAAAACAAATTTACTGTCCCCTAATTAAAACGCTCGTAATTGAGAGACATAATGTGATATTTGCTAGTAACATGGCGCTTTATTTGCATCTGGAGTAATTGATGTGTGGAAATTATATTCCAGCTCTTGGTTAACTGCTGGTTAAGAACTGGCGTGGGGGGTGAGGGTGTGTGAATGTGGAACAAAGCTTGTGAAATTTTAAACCCACGTCGGGTCTAACGACGCTTATCATCTTTAAAATGTAAATAGAATAGCGTTCTTTGAAAGCTTTTTCATGTTACTAATAAATGTCAGTTTTCTGAATTTATTCCCACCTTTACAGCTAGTCTAGTCACAAACAGGATATTCATTTAACTCAGTACTCAGAGAAAAAGTATTTACCTGGAGTAGAGCGCCTTTTTTACTGTAGATTTAATTGAGAGACTACTTTGAGCAGTCAGAGGATTGTAGAGGATGCTGAAAGATGCATCTGTAGTGTTCTCAGACATGAAATCTGTATGATAAGCTCATCTCCAGGATAGCAGGATAGAAGGGGATGTGATGCGCCACAGTGGGTCCTCACAGATCACATTTGCCTCAGCTGCTTTTTAAATGAGAAGCCTCTCTTAGCTTCTCTCCCCACATCTGAATGGAGGATATAAACAGAGGGAGATGTGCTGAACAATCCAGCTTTTCTCATCTATTCTACAACTTAACTGATCTCAAGGCTAAAACAACAGCCGTTTGATTTGCAGTCAAGTGAGGAAAATGTGGCAGCGGGGAAAGCCACTCGACCATTTGCTCTGTTCAGGCTGCGCTTCCAGCTGACAGGCTGATGAGCTGCAATCAGCCCTCCTACTCCGACTGGGCCATACTGTGGCAATGATTGGTGATTTATGTCGGAGGAATAGTCAGACTAGGCTACTTAAAGCTAAAACTGAGAATGTCAATTTTTCTCTTGGTTTTAAAACACTTGTTTGGATTTTGTTGGCAACTGTCTATGTGAATGTATTTAGGTGAAAAGCACAGAGAATTGTTGCACACTTGTTCCTGACATTTGATGTAAACCATTATAATAGTTTCAACCTCAAAGCTGTAAAAATGTCTTAATAGGAGTCAGTTAGAATTTGCTTGTTTACATAATGCGAGGATGCGAGTTATTATAATAAAAGTAAAACCACTTGCTTTATTTGAACTTAGAGGCACCTTTAAACCGTAATTCCGCAACTTTTATAATACATAAACTTTGAATGGCCAAAACCACCCGTTTTGTTATCATTTGACCAACAACTGAGGAAGAGAACCAGGAGTCTTAGACTTATTGGTTTCACAGTTCTCAGCCAAATAAACAGGAAATGAATCACACAACTACAAGAATCAGTCTCTAAAAACAATGTGTCATTTATTTATTAAGGATATAAACACAAATTCCCATGAATTTCTAATTGTTCTATCTTTAGAAATAAATAGGCACTAATTATTGCATTCAACTGATACATACAACACCTTGGCCACCAGGTGTGGTGCAGGGGAATAAGAATGGGGCGGGACTGTCAAAACTTCCCACATGCCACTGCTCCTACCTGTGTGGGAAAAAATGCTTATAGCTAGATATAAGTAAGAAAAATTGAAAAATATGCATAAATTTAATAAAAAGCTTCAGTTTAAATGAAGTAAGGACACCAACATTAGCTGTTGCTGTTAGCAATGTAAGGCAGTGACACATGATGTCTTTCTCCTAGCCTCTCCATTTAATGATTGTTCACCAACGGATTTAATAGTTTAATTTAAATCTAACGTAATGTGGCCCCCAGATGGTTTTGTCTTCTTTGTGCGAATAAGAATTAAACATGCTTGCTCGGCACCACTTGAAGGCTGTAATTTCCACCTTTTTAAATGGTTGTCTAAATAACACATCCATGTTTCCTTAAGTAAAGACATTTCGTAACCTGAGAGCTTCAGAGTTCATTTTACAGCAATTTCCCATTCACCTTGTGGCTTTGCTAAACTCTAATTTCCTTTTTGTATGACTGTAATTTTTGAAAGTAATGGTTCAGGGTCTATCCATTGAAAATTGACTAAAATGCGATGTGTTTTATTTCAGTAGTAAATGAGTTGGAGAGCTGAGGCTGTTCTCCAAAAAGCCCAACACATATTGTCCGAAATGAAAAAGGTCTGGTAATGTCCCTTCCCATCTAAAGCATGAGGAGAAATTGTTTCCTAATAGAAAACTGAGGTTAATCGTGCATGTTGTTAATGTAGGCTTTTGCATGTCATGGGTTTTAAGAATAGAGCACTATTCTATGCACCACATTAGACTTATGTGTTGTAAAGAAGACAAAGTGACAAATGCATTTTACAACAGATTTTACACACAGCCCTAAAGACCTGTGAGTGACCCCCTGGCAGACTCAAGTCCTGGAATACACACTTTTCCCCAGTGACCGTCTATTGCCAGGGAGTCATTGGCTGATATTTAGGCCTGTTTCACTGACAGTGACAGCCACTTGTAACTGCTCAAGGAATAAAAATTTTCCTATACATTTTTTTTCCCCGATGGTTGCCCAGCAGTCTCTAGGCCATAGTGGGTGTAAAACCAAACAAAACCAAACAAAAAACCCAAAACGTAAGTTCTATCTTGCCACTGGAACAGACGGCAATCAAACCACCAACCTGTCGATTGGTAGGTGACCTTCTCTGCCTCCTGAGCCACAGCTACCCCTGCAAATGGTTTTGGTTTGTATAGTTAATTTCCCCCCTCAGAGCTATGCTATGGTGAAGTTTTATATAAGTCACCTGCTTAAACTGAATTAAGGTTGCAAATTATGTAACAGTGTCGATGTTATTGACGGGCTTCGGGGGTCCAGGCAAACCCAACAAAGTCAGTGTGCCCCCTCAGCTGAATTCTACTGATATACTTCAGCTATAAGTTACACAAATTCATATAATTTGATGTAAACATCTACATTGTTTGTTGTTATTGGAGTGCAAGCTTAGTTTCTGTTCCCAGTAGTTTAGTTCTGCAGCAGGCGTGGTAACCAGCATAACTGGTCAAGAGTCAGTTTTGTGCAGCTATAGTTTTAAAGCAAGACCCTTATTGAAAATTGCAAAAGTAATGGAAATGTGTTGAGCATATTCTGAGCTCACAGTCAACTATTCTGCTGTGTGGTGAGTTTATTGCTCCAGTTCTGGATTTGAGGATAATGTCTCTCCTGTTTGTCTCATGTTTTGCCTCTGCATTATAAGACGGGTATTTGTACACTTTTATAACAGCGGCTACAATTCTCTCTGCGTGTACCACGTATATACAGTTGTAAATATGCACATTGTAAATATCCACATATCACAGTGACATCGATATCTTATGCACTGTTTATGATGTTAAGTTGTTCACTCATGTATTTGTGTTTAGTGTAGCAGAAAATTATTCTAGTACCTGCACATCTGGCAAACTCTCGTGGACGCTTTGAGTTGTCAGTTAATATACTAGAAAGAATGTGTCATTAAACTTGATGAATGCATTCTGCTTCTACTAATACATTATATAATGTTTTTCATTGTGTTTCTCTGTTTATGTTTTTCACTCCTTCACAGTTTCTTTGCCACCGCCCTGGCAAGACGGTCCTATTTTGGTAATAACTTTAGTAAACGTGAGCACAAGAGAGAGGAAGAACCAGTGATAGCTGAGACTTCCACTCAGTCAATTAATCAATTAAAACTGATTATTATGGATTTCAGTATCTCATTAGGTTTTAATATTTACCTATTTTTAGTGGCCCCCTTTTGGCCATCCCTATGAAACCTTCTTGAGGCACCCCTGCTGCCAGGAGACATCAGAAATACCACAACACTACCAGAACTCCCAGAGCAATCTCACCAACTTCCCTTACACTAACCTCAGAGTCTTCAGACCTGCAGTTGAACCAGCCAGTCTGTCACAGCTAATTTTGTCATGATGGCAGCCTGCAATTTGTGCTGAAGTTTCTAAGAAAGTCAGGTACTGTAGCTTCTCTTGTGGTTGAATTAATGCCAATAATTGGGTAAGACTGCAGAAAACAGAGCTATAAAAATGACAAAAGGAGCGTGCAGCTGTCTGAAATTGGTGGGGTAGATATATCTGCCAAATATTTGCATCGATATCAGTCTTAAGTGTCTTATATCGGTGAGCATCCAGTCATAAGTGACCATATATAAAAGAAATAGGCCAAAAAAATACGTTACAAAAAACTTGTGTTTCACACCATGTTTGCTTGTTGAGTTAAATTCTTACAATTATGTTGTGTGAGAAAAATGCAAAGGCTGTGACTTTTATGAGTAAATCATATAAAACAAGCATTTGCTATATAATTTTTTGTAATAAAGAAGTCAGTGCCAATCAGTATACCCTTGCAGTAGTTGACCACTCGTAGCTGTGCACCATTTCCATTTACTGACATTTACTCTGGCTATGAAGGGGAGAACGGGCTTTTAAGAAATATTTGCATAAACATCTGAGTACATCGAGTACAGCATTTATTGAAGTTTGATTCTCACAACACCAGACCTCCTATTTGTTTGCACCTGGCTGCTGTTGTTGTATTTTGCCAGAAAACTTTTTCTAAAAGTTTTTGATTACAGCCTTTCAGCTGGATGATGACTCTTTCTCTAAGCCTAGCCCGTGTTTGCGTGTCTACCTCTTTTCATTCACTGCAGCTCTCTGAAATATTGAGCCAGACTATTTTCTCTGAGGTGTGGGAGTTAGGATGAGCGATCTCTGTTGACCAAGACTGATAACTGTTGACGATCAGAGAAGAAAATTACAGTGCAGAAGCACCAGCTGTATCAAGTGTGAATGCATGACAAACCTTCCTTTACTTCAGAAAGTGGCAGAAAATGTGGCTAAATGAGTACGTCTCAGTGATGATAGAAGTCTCTTTGTTATGTAATGAGCTAAATTATAGATAATACGGTTCTAGAAAATCACAGGGTGTCAGTCTCTCCTGTCATTTCTTCTTACCCATCCTGTGATTAATTGTTCTGGGCTTGAGATCAACTCTGACCCCTACTGGTGTGGATGGAGCTGCTTTGTAATAAAGCTCTCTAATCTTTATGTGAACTATGACATTACATGTAGACTGATACTTCATAATAACATGACAACAAACAGCTACTCTTTTTTAAAGTTTTTCAGTAAAATGAAGTATACTCAGGATAATTGTTAATCAGGCCAAAGTATTTTGTTTCAGTGCACTTTTCACCTGCTACTCTACTATTGCATACATTTGGAGCTTAAATGGCAGTATGAATGAATGAATTATTCAACCACCTTCAAGTGATCTACAAGCTTACAGACTGTGCTAATTCATAATTTACAGAAGGGCTTATAGTTCTGAACCAGAAGGTTTCCTCTTACTTTTGAAGAATCTGTAATTACATTAACCTTTTTTTCTTTGCGGTTATTTCACAATGACTCTCAAGCGTGTGGGTTGTTCCACAATTACAGTTACTGAGCACAGCGAGGTCTGTGGACTGTATGGCTGCATAAGATTGTGACTGACTACTGTGGGTTTTCTTTTTTCAATATAATCTACAACATAACATAACATAAGCATACTGCCCATTCTTTGTGCCATAGATTCAACAAAATGCTGGAAACATTCTTCAGAGATTTTGGACGATATTTACACGATATCGTCACGTAGTTGCAGATGACTATAGCAGCCCTTTGAAATGATACCATGTTCAAGGGACCACTTTAAAATGATTTGAACTTTATCATTATCCTGCTGGGAACAGTGATCGGAAGATGAGTACACCTTGATCATAAAGCGATGTAAAGCTTAGCAACAATACTCAGGAAGGCTGTGTTGTTTAAATGATGCTCAAATGCTAAGAATATATCCCGTACTCCAATAACACCAGCACACTAAATTGGTGTTTCAAGGCAGGCTGGATACATGCTTTCATTTTATTTTTGACAAATTCTGACACATAAGAGAGGGTACATTACATCTACTTGTTATTATGTATATGATATTTGCTTACAATAAGCACAAGGTTAAACTGTGTCTAATATTTTGGCATTCAGGTTATCTGGAAAATAAATAATATCAAATGTAAAACTCAGGCATTGTTTGAATGCATTTTAAAAAACTGTTTTTTTTTCCGCTGAAGTCATGACTATACAGCCTCTTTGTTTTTTCTTCAGAGCAACATTAAAGTTAACATTAATATTAAAACTTCTTGAGATCCACAGGATGGGATTCATTTGTTCCAAGCAGGGATCTGTGGATGCATAGCATGTTGTACCAGTAGCCTACAGCTGTGAGACTCCACTTGCACTCACATCATGTGACTGCCTTGCTAAAAATAACCCTCTCTCCACGCGTGATGATGTGGATGATACCCAGACTAAGAATAGGCCTACTGGAGAGAAACGACATGATAGTAAATCACCAGTGAAGCAATAGCTGCAGTGCAACAGAGAGGAGGATTTAATAACTTGGCCTTGAAACTACGCAATATCAGTGAAGCTCCTGACAGTATAATTTGCTCAGCACAGCCACTGCTTGGTATCTGTCAGGTATGCATGGCTCTGCATCCGCTCCTACTGGCAGACTTCTCTGCTAATTGACTTGGGAAAGGACAGATAGAAGACAAAAGCAGTAAACAGACTTTTAAGTCCTGCTTTCATTGGCTAAAAAACAACAAAAAAACGACTTAACCGACCATTTGACGAACAAAAACATGTTTAAGTTAAAAGATATCTGCATGAAAAAGTAATGACAGATTTATTTCTTTTTTAGCAGTTTAAGCAAGCAGGTGTTGGAAATGCAAATATTTATAATAACTGTTTTGAGAACTTAAAAACTGAAAAAAACTTAAAAAAAAAAATTATTTCTACAAAATCTGATCCCGAAACAGACTGCCTGTAGCTCACCTAATCAACTGGCTTTAGAAAGGATTGCTCGTAGATGTGAGGATTCAGAGGTGTAGGGGAGCCTGGTTCACTCTGCAGCTAGATGAAGTCGAGTCGAGCAGAGTACATTTAAGATATTTTTTGATAGGGTAGCAGGAGGGAGACAGATGCTCGGATAAGAGCAGGACCTTGACCTGGAGGTAAAGAGCTGTTTGTCTCTTTGTAGAGTTGGATGCATGCAACCATGTTGTGAATTCACCAGGACAGTGTGGTGCACTGACCTGGAAGAATGAAGGGAGGTTCAAGAGTTGGTCACCTGAATATTGCATTATGTGGAGAAGCGACGGTGTAATGTGGCCTGAGGTTGAGCAAATAAACATGAAATCTCTGCAGTAATAAGGGATCTGGGACTGGCACAGTGGTGCTTGTCTGTATTCTGTATTTTGCAGTATTTTTGCTTTCCCAGTCCTTTGCTTGGATAATATAGGCGTTGGTAGTAAATTTGTGGGCACAGCTGGTGGGCAGTGTGTCTTCTGAAATTTGCAGAAATATGCACTGACCCTTTGTGATTCCAAATTTTGTTTTCTGCAAAAATATATTTTTTTGTTTTTTAAGTTGCATATGCTTAGGAGTTAGTTATGCATTCTCAGTGGGGAAAAAATGGGAAAGAAAAGCTTGAATTTCATGGAAACTGACGATTAAGTGTAATCAGATAGAACTGGACAGAGGGCGGTATTTAATTCTAAGTTCATGAAGGTAATTTTAACCTTTTTGTTATTACAGTTCTAACAACACCCCTCAATTAACAATAAGTAAAGCAAAATAGATTATTACATAAAAATGTTTTATTGTCTAGACTCTGCATCTGTTTTTACACTGAGCAATATCTAAGATTGATCTATTAACTTGTGCAGTGTAGATCTTGATCACCTTGTGTATCACAGATATACCACAAATTGCTGTAGTTTGAACAGTGTTAGCTATGCAACATGCGTAACATGCAGCTCTTGGGTGTGCAAAGATGTATGAAGAGTCACTTCACATGGGACTGAACCTTAGCACAGCACAGTATTGCAGTGTAACAGTCATTTTATACATTACCTTTAGGCGCCATATGGCTGGCTGCCCTCTCACAAGGAGGTAGGCACGCAGCCATCTCGGTTGCTACAAGAAGACTCCGTGCTCTCAGGCAGGCATGTATCATTTATCAAACACCTTAAAATGACCGAGCTGACAGACTGCTTGATGTATGATCGTGCAATCACAGGTGTTATCATATGTTGCCGTGGAGGTGTTGATGCATGACTGGCTTAAGCATCTTTAGGGCAAGTTGGGTGATAACACTGGTTGGAGGCCTGGGTGCACTGATAAAAGGAGGAAGCTCACCTAACTCCAGAGACGATCAAAGTTGCTGCAGTGAAGGATGAAATGAAGGACATTTCTCCAATAGCTGTATACAGTTAACTGATTTCACCGATAAACATTTTTATATTTAAAACTTGGAAGACTATCTTTTAAAACTAGTTAGAATATGCTTGTGACAGAGCGTATGCACGGCTGTGCCATAGAATATAGTGTCTTGTAAGGATATTTGCTGCTCTGTGTTTACGTGACAGCCTAGATCCTATCACTGCTTTCCATTTAGTCACTGATGTGCTCATTGTATTTGGAGAATTGCCTCACCATGTCTCCGCTTCAAGCTTGTCGAACAGAACTCAATTTTACCTCAACAATAGAAAGCGATAGGAGATTCAGAGGTGGGAAACACTGTAGGATTGTTTGTTGATTATTGAGTAACAAAAGTGCCGTTGTAGTTGTAAGACAACAAAGGATATCTTCGTTACTCATATAGTGTATAGTACTATACATGTCTAGAACCACCCCTCGTTTCTTTATGTTTGATTTCCAAGGAGACAAGTGAACTCCACTAACAGCTCATTAAACTTTCTGAATGTCTTTTAAAGTCTTTTTTCTTTAGACATTAGCTGCTTTGGCAGTCATTGTAGTCAGTTTTCAGAGGAATGTTTTCTTAAGCCACTTAGCACTGACCCATGAATCATTCAAATATAAAACAGGCAGACCAGTGTTGTGTCTACACAGCTTGTTGCCGAAGGGAGTGGTGGCAAGCCTAAACAAATTCCTGACAGGCTTCTTGACAACCTGAGTGGTTGTCAAGAAGCCTGTCATAATGAATTGAGGTATGCCAAACAGCATAGCGTAAATAAAAGAGAACGGTTGTTGAGGAACAAATCAAAATTAGAAATTTTTGGTTCAAATTGTTATCAACATATGTGGTGAAGGTCAGGGTAGAGGCACAACAGTCAGTGTCTACAGCCATCTGTAAAACACGGTGGAGGCTTAGTCATGGTTTGCGTTTCAGCCAGTGGTGTTGGAGATCTTGTCAAAATGCAGAAAATTACCATCACATTTTGAGCCACCTTGCAGTTTCAGTGACAGTGATCCCAAACACACTGCACAGTGCAGTAAAAGCATGCCTGGATAGAAGAAAACACAATGGAAAACAATCACTCTGAGATTGGATTTACCAGAGCTTAGATCTCAACATTACTCACGCAGTGTGAGATCATCTTAACAGAGAATCAAACAAAGGCAGCCAACATCCAAGAGGAAGAATGTCCTTCAAGAAGCCATATTAAATATTGACTTTCAAACTCAGTAGAATTTTACAAACGTCTATTTTACCTTATATTCTGTATTTCCATGTATTTTTGCAGATGTTTAAATAAATCACAGCATCTATTTCCTATTTTCCTCTTGATAGCTTGAGATTTTTTTCTCAGTAGTCTTAGCTATCAGCAGGACAAAAAGACCCTTGATCCACAACACTCACCAAAGACTTCCCTGATGAGATTATAGTCTCAGCAGCTACTTTGTAGTGTCACTGAATAAAACTTGATGTCAGTTTTGTAAACTTTTGTTTCGGTCAGATTAAAAATGTGGATAAACCTGGTGTGCTCAATGTATTCTGTAATATTCTTTGGTTTCACAGTCAAATCCACATCATGCTCATTACATCTAGTGAATGCAAGTGTCTTTAATTATTAATAAAGTCTACTCAGCTAAGAAATACTTGATGTGAATCATGCCCCGGCGACAACTTCTACATGACTTTAACAGCACCTGTTGGTTTTATGTTTCCTGGGGCAATCGTGGCTCAAGAGTTGGGAGTTCGCCTTGTAATTGGAAGGCTGCCGGTTCGAGCCCCGGCTTGGACAGTCTCGGTCGTTGTGTCCTTGGGCACTTCACCCGTTGCCTACTGGTGGTGGTCAGAGGGCCCGGTGGCGCCAGTGTTCGGCAGCCTCGCCTCTGTCAGTGCGCCAGAGGGTGGCTGTGGCTACAATGTAGCTTGCCATCACCAGTGTGTGAATGACTGGATGTGTAAAGCGCTTTGGGGTCCTTAGGGACTAGTAAAGCGCTATATAAATACAGGCCATTTACCATTCCTCAAATAACAAATCAAAACTCCAGCATCCTTTCATGTGTGTCTCCGAAATGCAAAATTCTGAAAGTAAACGTCAGTATAGCTGGTTCCACACCATGGAGAAAACTGTGGCAGTGATTGAGAATCATTGAAGGCGTGATTGAAAGCCTTACTTTGAAAATAATGGTGTTTTCTCGTATTGAACATGAGTAAATGGTGCTCTAATTGCCACAGTTTCTCTCAATATAAGGTTTGAGGTTTTAAGTGATGGAAGGGTAGATAAAAATATAAACAGGATTAGTTCAACCAACAGCATACAAAACATCACTTAAAGCTGTTTATTTGCTTTACAGATCTGAGAAATTGGCAGTCGTGTCTGAGAGTTTAATTTATTTGAATTTCAACAGACTTATTACGCTGCCTGTCTTCTCCGAAAGTATATTAAGTCCAGTTAAGTCCAAATTATTCAATAGCAAGTAAAATTCTAATTAAATATTGAACATAACACTGTTAAGAAACATCTTAATTAGTTTGTTTATTCAAGTGTTCTCAGTGGTCTCTTTATTTTTTAGGCAAAGATTATCCTGCAATCATCTTGGTATTTAGTGGCTTATTATGCTTCAGCAATTGGTGAGTCGATGACCATTATTCATCAGGGCTTGGATTTCAGATTTCACAGCCTACGATGTACTGCTACTAATTGAAATGAACTGTCATTCTCCCACAAATGCAAAATTGCTGTAATTTCTGCTCTTCTTCTTTTAGTGCCATTGCTTTCACTTCTTTTCCTTTCCACTTTGCTCTTTTCCTGACTGTTTTCACATCGACATCAGGATTCTGTATTTTACAAACTGCACTGTAAGTTTGAGCCCAACAATGCTGTATATTCTGAGCCTGTGTTTTGGACTATTGCTTTGCCAGTCTAGGGAGCTTTTGGCTATCAGGTTCCTCTCCTATGGGACCAGCTCCCAGATTGGATCAGCTGACCCTGAAACATCCCTAAGTTAAGCTGCAATAGACTCAGGCTGCTGGGGATCCTCCCGTGATGCACTTTCCCTCTTCACTCACCTCTTTTTTTTTTTTCAACTGTAAGTGTGTTTATACACCACTTTTGCATTTAATCGTTAGTAATTGTTAGTAATTGCTCCCATGGCTGTCCATCCCTGATCCTAGTTCTGCACGAGGCTTCTTCCTGTTACAAAGGAGTTCTTTCCTTCCCACTATTGCCACTGTTGCTTGCTCATAGTCGTTTGTCTGATTGTTGGGGACTTTGTTTGAAC
Source organism: Haplochromis burtoni (assembly GCF_018398535.1). Taxonomy (NCBI): domain Eukaryota; kingdom Metazoa; phylum Chordata; class Actinopteri; order Cichliformes; family Cichlidae; genus Haplochromis; species Haplochromis burtoni. The sequence continues at coordinate 2,512,815 of NW_024582410.1, forward strand.
TTCTCTGTGCATGCTAGCAAGACTCTATGAAGCCTTGCAGAAAAGACGAAGAGAGAACGTAGCAAGGGTTTTCTTTAGGTCGGATGATGTTGGAAATGCTTATGGCCCATCATTCTGGGCTGCTGAAACTTGGGATGAATATGATTAGATTGCTGTAATTGCGTGCAGGAATTTCCCACATCATGAGGGCTAGATCTAAAGGAATCGGTTAAAATATGTACAGTATCTGCTAGGGCTGTGCGATATGACCAAAATTTCATATCCCGATATAAAACATCTATCATCCCGATAACGATAGAAATCACAAAAATGTAATATTTTCTGTAAATTCTGTGAATCTCGGGTAGCTGAAGTTTTTCCAGCTGGGCGCCGTGTACCTGGAGTCGAGTGTTTTAACCGATGCATGAAATGATACATTTTTAGACATAAGAATTTATTACACAGCGTGCTGCAGGAAAAGCCTGTTCTAACGTTTGAGTCTAAGGTTTATTTTTTAGCATCTGACTGCTTTTTTGCTTCTCATCCATAAATACTCTGCATACTTTTTCACGTGATTCAGTTTATTTTGAAAAGTCTCAACAGGATCTTGAACTTTATTGTGAAAGGTTTATGTGGAACATAAACAAGCGGACACGCGATGGTGTTACCGTCGTTGTTGCTAACCTCAACGCATAAAAACAGGCGCTTGTCCGTCCATAGCGTGGTTATATTAAATATAAGGGAAAGAGAGAACTTTAAGAAATGAATATAGCCACTACAGTGACCATCAAAACGATGAAAAAAATATTGCCGTAAACAGTTTATTTTGCGACACCACGAAACAAACGATAGCGTAAAAAGAAACAATAGATGTTTTTATATCGTCATCCGATATATATCGTTATATCGAACAGCCCTAGTACCTGCAATTCCACACTTGAAAATCAGCTTTCTTGTCTCTGAATAGCAACTCAACCTTTCTTTTTTTCTTTCTTTTTTTTTTTTTGGAAGGAGATTTTGAGATGTAATTTCTGGAGGAGCTTTCTCATTTCTATGCAGATTCATTGGGTGCCCTTGTGTCCTGTCACCTCTGCTTGTCACCCATTTCATCTGGCCTCTCTATTCCCAAGCATTGTCATTTGCAGTGGATCTATCCCTGTCATGTGGCTGTTAACAATCAGGCAACCTGACAGCCGCCCACTATTTACCCATCATGCCCCTCTCTGCATGGTTTGGTGGAAAAGGTGCAACTTTAATCTCGATCTGCATGCATTAACAAATGCACTCCTCTATCCTCGCCTCTGGTAGGCGAGTGTGAGTGGAGAGTGGGTGGAGAGTGCAGGGATGACACAGTGGCGCATGAGTGTCTCCTCATCCATCAGTCTGTCACAGGCTGTCGTCCGGCTTCTCCCAGAGATGCTGTCGATCTGTAAACAAGAGAAACACCAGGCTTCCTGGGGCGCCATGCTAGCATGCAGACAGACGGGGCAGGGCAAGCCTCTCCTATATGAATCACACACTGATAGAGAGCTGATTTGACCATAGCAGGGTTTTGATCAACACAGCCAGGTGTGGATGACTAATGCCTCTGAAGACTACTGCATATCAACAACCGGCCGTGTCGGGAGAATGAAAACAATCACTAGCGTTGTCACATTTTTTTAATAAGGGAATAAGATGGACTGGGAGAAACTGACAACAGGACTTTTTCTGCTTCAGTGTTTTTTGGCACTTAATAATAAGCATGGGTATCTCCAGACATTTTTTTTAGTATTTTACTGAGGAGCACTGACACTTAAAAATGTTAATTAAATAATCCCTTTTGAAGTGTGTTAACAGTTTCTACAAGTTAGAGAGAAGATAAAGTAAGGCTAAGGATGTGTTTCGAGACACCTGTGTTGTAATTGTTGATAAATGTCAGATTTCTGTAAAGTAATTAGCTCCTAATGACCACATTACAAAATGCATCCTGTACCCCCTTCAACACTCACTGAGCCAAGCGTTAATGACTTATCTGCTGTATGTTGGGACATGGGGGAAAGGACTAACTCAGTCCTTTATAGCCCCTCTAATTATTTTCCGCATCACATGATTAATATTGTCACTTTGATTTTGCTCTGAGCCCATTAGATGAAACGCTTTGTGACAGAGGACACTGCTTGTAGAGCAAAGAGTCGGAAATGTTTGCTGCCCTCTTGTTTCCGGGCCTCAGAGACACCTCTGTCCTCTAGAATAGGAAGACTCTGAGCCACACTGCTGGAGCGGGGCCTGCCGCCTGTCTGGTGGGGGCTGTTGGCTGGTACAAGGCCAGGGCTACAACTGGGGCCAGGCTATTTCTGAACAGGACCAGGGAGGATGCAGCTGGTGTTCCTGCTCTTGACAATGTAGGTGTGCCAGTAGAGCCCCCCCCAGAACCAACAAGCTCCTTCATTTCAAGACAAACTGCCATTAAAACCAGTAATCACAGCACATCTCACGGCCAGAGCCTTGTCTAGGAAAATACAAGGACAGGAGACTTTACCGGTTGGGGTGGGGATGGGGGTGTAAGACTAAAGAACCACATATTCCTATCACTAAAAAGCTCTTAATTGCTCATAACATGAATTTGTTCCCCTGGAGAAATCATTCACCAGACAATTTTAGTAGTATTAGTAATAATAGATAAAGATAAAGATACAAATAAAATAAAAAAATTGACTCTATACCCTCTGAACTTAAAAAAGCCCTATAAATGAGTTTTTAACAGAGATGTAAAAAAAACAAAAAACAAAATAAAGAATCACACACAAACACAAAGGAAGCATGCCTGAGATTATCGAGCAAGTCTTTTCACAGCCGAGAACCCTAAAAGCAGCCAAGTGACAATAGTTATTGTTTTTTTGTTTTTTTTTTTGTTTTGTATAATTTAGATTCCAGAATCCAAACACAATACACCAAAAAATGTGAAATCTATTCAAGACCATGAATAAAGCTACGGGAGAATTTGTTCAGATTTTGCTCAAATGTTTACTGGGACTAAAAAATTAACTGATTACAAATTTGGTGACAAGGTCACTGGGATCTTACAAAACACCTTTTCCCCTCTTTTCTTTCCTCTTTTCTTTGGGGGGGTCGTGACTCAACTTTTGAACACGATATCCAGGAACACATTCAGTGGATTTCTGGTTACTTGGAATGAGTGTTCATGTAGGAACGAACTGATTTCACACCGGTGGTCAAAGTTCAAGCTCATTGGAACAAAAAAGACTCTACCAAGTCTGACAAACTTTCACTAAAACATTTAGCAAGATAAAATGTTTGAGTGATAACATTGAATTATCAGTCTGTGAGCACTGTGAGATCATAGTGCCCTGCTAAAGAAACAAACAACCTTTTGGCCATAATTTTGGAGCACAGAACAACTTTGTGATCATATTACATTCAGACACAGAATTAATGCTGTTTGACTGATATATATCCAAAATTATTCATTTGATTGTCAAGCATGTCAAAGAAAAACATAAAATAACCACTGCCGCTGTCACCTTCTTGTGAGCTTGAACTAGTCATCTAACAAAGTGGTCGTGCTTTGCATTTGTCTTTTGCATAGTTTTATGTCTTTGAGAACAGTTACATCGGATGAAAATCAATCGTAGATTTAGCATTAATTTGCTATGTGTTAATATGATCATAATCATATATGACCGGACTGTCATAGCAGTTTCAAATACACAGATTAAGTAGTTAAACTAAGTGAACTCATGCTTTGTAATTTGTTTTTTTCCACTGCTGGACTGACATCTTGCTCATTTTAAATTCTATTTTTAGAAAATCATTTTCTCTTCCATCCATCCATGCATCCTTTATCTGTATTGACTTATCCTTTGTAGTCTATCTAAGCTGATATCCGGCGAGGGTGTGGAATAATCTGGGTCAGGTCACCTGCTATGTAAAGCCCTGTGAGGAGCTGACAATCTGTTTCAGTCATCGTTGCGCCTTCGGTACGAGGACTTCAGATGAACTTGCGTTTAGTACTTGAAGAATCATGCAGCCACCTGAACAACTTAAACACTCACACATATAAAAACAATTTCCAGGAAATTGAACCTGTGCAATCAGAGTATATCACAAAGGTCCCAGCTGATGACAGCTTAATTCACGTCTGAGATGTTTTTACAATATGCTATGTACATAAGAGCACTTATAGCTCTACCTAAGCACCACCTTTGGACTGGTTTTATATTTTTACTGGAAACCATAAGACAGAGAGCTCTATTCATTCTGCAGCATCAGTTTCTGTCTAACCTTTGAGTGCAGGTGGACACTGCTTTTATTCAAGGCTTGCATCTGATGGAAAACCTCATTTTCTGCCTGAGGCAGCCAAAAAATGTTGTTATCAGCCCCTTTCCATAGTCATGATTTATTTTGCTAGTATGTCACGACACATGCATTTTCCCTTTTGAATTTGAAGCTTTTATGAAGCGCTTAGTGTTGAATGACTGTTTATTTTAATATTAATAGTTGCAAGATTTCTAATTTAAATTTGGTAACACTTAAAAAAAACAACAGTTATTGAAAAATGGTAAATTAATACTTAATTAAACATAGGTAAATAGTTATTTTTCGATTGACTGTTAAATTTCTGTTTGTCAATAGTCCATCTATTAAAAATTGCACACATTTAATGAATTTTATAAAATGTATTATGCAGATACATACTTACATGATATTTTGACTATACTGGTACACATAAAATTTGTAATTATGTGTTTGTTAATAATCCACATAATGGATTGTGATTTTGAAACTGATGTTCCATTATGGTTCAGTCACAGTAAAAGTAGGTCAGCAGCCTCTTTGTGACTAGTAAGAAATTGGTTGCTGGCTGGTGAATTTTTTTTTCTATGCGTGACTGATTGCAAGTAGGTTTAGTGATTATCTAGTCATCAAGAGGTTGAGCATGCAACACTCTGTGGTTGACCACTTTTCCATCGCAAGACGATTGCAAAGTTTGCCTCATGGAAGGCAACCCCATCCAAACAATCGCAGTTCCCTTATAATAAGTAAGTATTAGAAGGTAATAAGTTATATCCTTTGTTCCGTCTTCTTTCTTTGACCTCCAGTTGCAATAAATGGCTGCCTCTCACTCAGCCTGGTTCTTCTGGAGGTTGCTTGATGTTAAAAGGGAGTTTTCCCTTCCCACTGTTGCCAACTGCTTGCTCATAGGGGGTTGTTTGATTGCTGTTGTTTTTTCCTGTATTATCTTTACCTTACACTATAAAGCACCTTGAGGCAGCTGTTGTTGTGGTTTGGTGCTATATAAATACAACTGAGTTGAACTGAATAGTTAATGTGAATTTCTGTGTATGTAGAGTATATATGGAACTGATTTGTGAATCTGACAAATTTATCACAGTTAATCGCTATATTATCACAACAATATTGCATATAATTGCCAGTTTTCCCCATATTGAATCACCAACCATTAGGACACTGATAGCAGACTGAATCCACCATACTGTCGTTTTGTTGTTGAATTGGCAGATCGAAGTCGCTTAGAAAACAGAAACCGACTGCAAGTGATCATTGTCTAACCTGCTTTATAATAGCCATCCAAATAATTGTTGTAGATTAGCATTTATTTTTGAAGTTTAAAAACAATCTGATGCACGTTTACATTTACAATTTTGAAAATAGACAATTTATACATCACATTAATAATATATTAAATTTATTATTGGTAAACAACACAAAGTTTAATTACCTGTAACAATGAGAAAAAAATACATCATGATGTAACTTGTTGTCAGGTTAAAAGATCGGTCTAATCTTACCTCTTCATTGCTTTTGAGGTTGGATTGACAACATGTTCAATCACTCTAATGAAAGATTGTCCTTGCAGGTGTTTGTGTGGCTCTTCTCCTGAAAGGCTCAGCCTTCCTCTGGGGAAATCATCCTCCTTTCAAGTTCTTGTTGGATGTGTGTATTTGTGTGTGCGTTTGCTCATGTGCAAGGGCAGGTCATGACTTACTGTGTACTGACAAACACACGTATACACATAGTCTCCCAACATTCCCAAGATCCTAGGGGAGTCTTTTTCTTTTCTTTTCTTTCTTTTTTTAAGTGACCTTGGAGGTGACATATGCCCCGAATGGTGAAAAACACAGACAAGACATGTTAATATGTGTTGAAAGGGTCAGCTAAGGTTACGCAGCATTGCCCACCATACTTGACGTCTCCCCAACACCCAACCAATCACAGCCAAGGACTCAGTGATGCAGTGTCCTTCTTACTGGAGGGATTCCTAGGAACCACCGTGTGATGATGCTGGCTTAAACAGCCCAGAGTCTCTCCTGTCTTCTCACACCTCCTCCCACCCTCCGCTCTCTGCCCCAGGCTTTTTCTCCAAGCCGTGAATTAAGTGCATCTGCCTGTTGTGTTTGAACAGAAGACATTCTAGCGCCATCCACACTGCTCCCACAAGACTGGCTATGTAGACGGCAGACGGAGTCATCATCCAGCCCTCTTTCTCTCCTCTCAGCTAGGCTCCACCTCTCACTTTCCCTCTCTCCCTCTTCCTCTCTTCCAGCATCACACTCACACAAACACACACACAGCACACACACTTTTTCTTCAAGACCTCCTACTCCTACTACAGATGAGCGCCTCCTCGACAGGGCGAGCAGATTTGGAGCTGAAGGTGTGTTGTTGTTGCCAGGTAAGAGAGCACGTTTCTGCTTTGGGCTACCTCAGAAGTTGCAAAGAATCGGGGCGTCTCTTGTTTGTTTTGTAGTGTCTTCTCATAGTGGGGTGGATGTGTGTGATGTATCTGTTTCTAGGTGACATAATCAGGAAGGGTGGGTGTTTTAAGGGTGTCACAGGGGAAGTACACTTCACTCCCAAGCCTTCTTATTAACACCGTTTTTGGCGCGTCTTTCGTTGCCATGTGCACTGAAAGGCTTTTTGTGCTTGCTCGGAAACTGCTGTAGGTGCAGGGTGGAGTGCAGCTAGTGATAGCAACATATAGAACACGTCTTTTGTTGCGAGGGGAGACCACAGCGTGGATGTGTGGGCAGATGGAGAGGAGAGGAAAGGAGGGGAGGGGAATGGAGACGGAAGACGAGCAGCTGCTTTCATCCCATGGAAGCTAATCCCTCCGTTTGTTCACCTCGCTCCATCAGATAAAATAGGCAGGCTGCAGCCCTGGTGCCCTATCATTAATTTTTTTTACTTCACTATTCTCCATCTTTGAGTCATGATAGATTTATCTTGAGCAGAAATAAAGACAGGCAGGGTATTGATTCAGAAATGAGCTGTAATGCCATTTGAATATGGAACAAGACAAGCGCTTCAACTTGACTTTTCGAATACTTCGATTTGGTCCTGACTACACTTCCTGCTGATAATTTATCCTATAAACTTGTGGCAATAAATAGCTGTTTAAAGTTGCAGTCTTTTTAGCTTAAGAGTCTATTTAGTGAACAGATACAATTTGAAAATGTCGTTCCAGTTCCTCGTCGATATTGTCCTTATCTGGTATCATTATTAGTAGGAACCCCCGTTGCTGTAAAGAAGCCTTATCACCTCCCACGGGTTTACTGATAGAGTGCCGATTGGCTACCGCACAGTGCACATGTAATGGACGGCTGCTGTCGCTCAGCAAACATGTCAACCATATCCATGGTGATTGTTAGCGCGCCTTCGCTGACAAGTCATTAAAAAAGAAGTGGCCTGTCACCTCTTGCCTGCTCCCAGATTACCTAATATCTCAGGGGGCATAATCAGCCAGAGGCATGGGAGAGGAAGAAGAGGGAGAGAGAAGAGGGGTTGCTCAGCTGTTGCTGTTTAGCTGTACTGGTTTGGACATATACACTAGGTAGCTCCCGTGTGTCAAACTGTTACCAGGTGACGGGAAAAGCGCGAGTGAAACAGCACTCTTTGCTTTTCTCACCTAAATCTAAATGACCTCTGATCTAATTCCCCAAGGCAGAGCCTATGTTTACATACTCTCAGGGAGCTTCTGCAGATGCTCCATTTCATAATTACTAACTGAATCAGACAGGCTGAAGCCATGCACTAATGGATGCTGTGTGGACTGATAGCTCAGGGTAGCTTTTTTTGCAAAACCTTGGCCTTTAAGAATCTGGAGCCAAAACTTTTTGGAAGCGCTGCCATATGAATCACAACCAGGGTATAGTCATGAATTCTTCTCCTTTTGGCTTTAAATACTTTGCCTGTCTTCCAATCACGTATACAGCAAGAAAGAGAGGGCAGGGGCGGATATTGACTCAGAATCTAATCAAGTGGCCAGTTATCTGTTGCCCGAGGCGTTGTCATGTTTTATCAGGCTTGTTAAGGGGCTATTAATGAGAAGTACAGACCCAAAGTCCCAAGCCTGATGTCCAAGCAGCTCTAACCTTTTGTCTTGGCTGAGTTATCTGGAGTGAACTTTTCAAAAGCCAGAAACTGTCAGGATGGAAGGGCATCTGCCAGCATTACTTTGCACGTGGACAGTGGCTCTCACTCATAAGGTTATTAGAAGTTGTATGGAAAGGAAGTAGAGCCACGAGGACAGTACGGTGAAGCTATTTGTTTATGTTTGGAACAACACAAAATGGAAAATATCACTTAGGATTTGACCTTGTGTGGCCATTTGGTTTGGGTGCCTATGAACTGGGATGTGCACAGAACAGTAACAGTGTCACCACAGAGACTGAGTCATGCTGGTGGATGCCTCATAAGTAGTGTTCCCACTCTCCAAGGACATCCCTATAATCATCCTTTGATCACATTCATCACCATCACTGATACCAGATATCTTAGGGGAAAAAAGTCTGGTAATGTATTGCACTTTTTTTACATTCTTTGGAGCTGATTATTGATTGACTATTCATCGCAATCTAGTCCCATCTCCTTTACAGTGCCCCTGCTACAAAACTGATAAAACAGCTGTATATTGGTTCTTATTTAAGATGATGGATAATGACGTTCAACAGTTCTTAGCATATTCAGCCTGAGAGAAATCAGTCTACAAATTTTAACAAAGTTCACCCTACTTCTGCCATCAAGTATAAAACCCAACAAACACACAGTTTTCTGCAGCATTTGTTCTCTTCGTGAAACTAAAGTGCAAAGCACCACCTGTTAGTATCACAGTGTGGCATCACTGTTCAAAATTTTTTTTTTCTCTGTTGCTTTGCAAATTAACCATGTTTTCAGTTCATGCATATTAATGGTAACTTCCTGCTTCAAATTTATGGAAGCCTGTTTCTTCAACAGATTGTCAGGCAGGTTGGTTGTTATTTGATTTTTGTGCTGTAGACAAGAGATAGGACTTTATGGTATAGAGCAGCGGTGAGCAGTTAAATTGAGAAACTGGGACTGTTGTGGATGGCCACAACAATAAGATGATAAACACTGAGCAGAACTGAATCCATCACACCTGCTAAGAGACTTCCTTTGTGCCATCATGCATACGTTACTCGAGTGTTTTCCACTATATTGGACGTGATGCAACCACTAATTGTGAGGGAAAAACATGTATTTCCTGAATAGTTGAGGAATGTTTCCTGGAGGTTTCTGAATTTGGTTGCAGAGAGGATGCTAGACCAAAACCTTCCTCCTTCCCTGTTTTGGTTGCTATAGCAGATTGGCGCAGTCATCTGTAGTTTGAATGGAAGGTGCCGACTTATCTCAAAGTTAAAGTCAAAGATGTGCCACAGCATTGCAACCAACATGTTTTTAAGTGCAACTTTTACTTTGAAGGCAACAGGTCTTTGTGTCCATTTTGTTTCCTACTTTTCAGTTTCACTAGCAATAGGAATTTGCAGACGAATTGGTATGTTCTTTTCAAACTATGCAACAATCTGCTAGTGACCAAAGCTATCATGGATGTTTTTGCCAACCAATCAGTGAAAACACATTTTTCTCTAGCGGTCTGTGGTTGCCAGGGGGTCACAGACCAGTCTCTAGACCTGTGTGACTGTGCAGTTGATCAACTTTACAGCGACTGCCATCAATCTGTTGTAACCACTATCCTGTGTGACTGTGGAGTGCTTGCTCATTTATTTGATCCTGGTTTGTCAGATATCCCAAATGGCGTAGAAGTTAAATCCACCTGGTTAGAGGTCAAGTGCCCACAAAACCACAATGTGTGAGCAGTGCAGCATCACCCCCACAAGATGGACTGAGGCAGACTAAGACTGCTTTCGTCTCTTCAGCGACAAAGTGACTTTACAAAACGGTGTGTAGATTGAAGTATTGTGACCTTGCAACACTATACATAGGTGTTTGCTGCTATTTCACCACAATCTGCTGATAATTTTAGGTACCTGCTGGTGTAAAAGTCTGTTAAAAATGATAATTTATTGCACATTTAGCAGTTCATGGCAAAGCAATGCTTTTCAATGGTTTTCTTTTTTGCTGCATTTTTCAGCACCAATATTTCCCTGCAGGCGTTCAAGCCAAAACAAGTCTGATTTAAATCAAAGTGGTAAAGCAGTGTTTTAGTTTGAGTGAACCTGATGGAGACAAATCAGGACGTCACATCTAAGTGTTAAATGCTTGAGTTATCCTGTAAGTTCATCAACATCAGCTCCCTGAGTTTGTCACTTTACAAGATGTTTTTCGAATACAACCCTAAATTGTGTTTTGTGTACAGTAATGAGAGACGAAAGGTCATTGTCATAGTTTCTCTTGCTTGCCTAACTGGTATCAGCATCGCTGTAAAGACCTGACACTAATAGGCTAATTAGCTTGGTCTTAAGTCCTCATTTGAAGCTCTGTGTTTGACAGAGTGTAGAGGACTCAGGACTGCTTGATCTCTGTGGACCCACCGAGATAAGACTCAGATTACAGGATCAATCCACACACGGTCTCACAAACACACACATACTCATACACATTTTATTGACAGAGCTAAACAGACTCATATGTATGCTTAAAAACACAATCCAGTTACAATCCGTAGCATCAACATTGTATTTAAAAAGCACACACAGACTTAACTACATGATGTTTCAAGCTGTACTATATGAGAATCTCAAATTCAAATTCAAATTCAAATTTTATTTGTCACGTACACAGTCATACACAGTACGATATGTAGTGAAATGCTTGGACAACTGCTCG
>NW_024582410.1:2526207-2596227 GCF_018398535.1 Haplochromis burtoni
GGGGGGCGGGATTGTGCCTTGTAGCCGTCCTTGACCGTAGTGTAGCAGTGGTCCAGTGTCCTTTCACCCCTGGTGGGGCAGGTGATGTGTTGATAAAAGTTTGGCGCTGCGCGTTTGAGGTTGGCGCTATTAAAGTCCCCCGTCACAATAAGCGCAGCGTCCCGGTGTCTTCTCTCTGTCATAAAGTAGATTTTTTATAACTTGTTGCTGATTTGATAGTGTATGTCACATGGTGTAAAGCTGCTAAATTACCTACCATAAATGAATACCTACTTTCCTTCCAAAAGAAAGCTAGTAAAGCTTTTCTCACTTGTGCATAATCCAGAGCAATGCCTCCAATCTTCCAGCTGTATTTGGCATTTAAATTTATAATAATCAACTGCAACACAGTCAAGACAATTGGAACTGAATTGCAGTAAATCAGAAAGGATGAACACCACAGCCTGAATAGTGTCTAATGAAGCCAGTTTGAAAAAAAGGTCTGTTTTGGATATTGCTGCCTCAGTTTGCAGAATGCGCTTAATTAAATACACTAAGTGAATGACTTCGGGGGAAGCTGAAATGCACTGTCACAATGACTTCATTCAGTTTTGTTTCACCAAAGAAAACCTTGGGTAAATACAATAAATTAAACTCATTTAAAAAAATTACAGGATCTCTGTCAGGTTTGTTTGCGCCAGAGTGTGACGAGGCTCACTGCACCAGGGTCTTTGACTATGATTTGGATTGTTTCACATTTCTGTTTTTATAACAGAGACTTTCACATATATTCACAGTTGTATTTGCTATAAAACAAAGGTTATAAACTGAGATACACTATAGGAAGCCTATTTAATTGACATTAAAGATGGTACCGCAAGAAGCAGTTCCATATATAGTCTCAAAAAGCCGTTACATTACCCTTGAAGATAATATAACAAATTCAAGGACACTTAAAATTTCTTTTTGCAATATTTCACTGAGCTCATGTTTTAAAACTACAGCTGCATAAGTTCATGAAAGACCGCTTTTCAGCTGTAAGTCAGTATATGGTTTGACTTGCATGTCCATCCACTTAAGAAACATCAGGATAAATGCCAGTCTCTAAAAAATCAAGTTCTGAGCCAGATATCAAAAAAGCTGGAGCAAAGTTTCACAAACTAGCAAGGTGAACATTGGGAGAAACAATAGAAGATCTGACAAATGTTACAAAGAAGACAACACTTTTTACACATAAGAACAAGGGCAGGGAACTGGGTAAAGGGGGATACACTGAGGCGACTAAAGGGATTTTAATATTATAGCTATTAATTAGAATTAAATCACAACTAGGAGGCTCTGGAAAATTAGCAAATTAAAACATATGGAATAAGCAAGCAGTCATCGTGGCTAACAGAGCACCTGAAAAATAAGCAAGAATAAAGCTTCTTTGGGTTGCTCTCTGATTCACAAGTGGTCACTACATTTGGCAGGTGTAACACATTTACACCAGATGTAACCTTTCCGGAGATTTGTGTGTCGTTTTCAGATTTTAAGGGAAAGTATTAACCACAACACAATGGCGTTACCTTCTGAAAATAAGCAAACATCCAAAAATGCAAAGCGAGCTTAGACAGAAACCCAAACGTAGAAATCTACTAGAATCTAAAACTCTACCATGGAGCGTAAAAAGTCACTTCTATTGCTAAAGATGCTGTTAGCCAAATCATTAGCTTGAGCTTGTGTGTTACTGACTTTTATCTCAATCATTAGCAAAATTCGTGACTTTATGTCAGTAACTCATCTGATGGGGCATGGTGACGTCACCGCCCATAATGCCGGGACTGTTCATGTACATCACAGCCAGTCGTGCCCTTGAATTAACAACCGTGCATTTATGAAGGCTGTATTTCATGGCTTTGTCATGACTGTCTGTTAGAAAGCTATTCATTGACAGACGTTATCTTTGGTGCACATGTGTGGCGATGGTGATGGAGGGGAGGGGCAAGAAAAAGAGAATGATTTGGTGGTAGGACTTACCTCCAGTCTCAGCGCTGTAATTTTAAAATCCCCTTTAGGAGGAAATTGCTTTTGCCCTCCTACAACTTTTTAATATCCTGATTCATACTTAGCGCTGGTGAAACGCATCATCTTCCCGTAGCATTTCTGCCACTGCCCGAAGGCGCTGTGTGGGGAAGTTATTAGAGATTAATACCATGTGGGTGTGTGGGACTGCTGAGGGACACGAGCCTTGCCCTGTGTGCTCCATGTCAGTCCTCCTGAGCCCCTGTACATAGTAGACGAAACATCCCCTGTGCCCGGTGAAAGCATATTTGAATTATTATTGAAGGGCACGCGGCATAAAAAGAGGCCCTGGAGCACATGTTGAATGTTGCATAAATGTAATAAGGCATTCTTTTAAAAACCAATCTGTCCTGTGCTTACATGCACATTCACACCAAACCCTAAAGAAGGAAGTGCTACCCCACCTCAAGGTTTATGTCAGCAATAACCAAACCAGCTGAGGTGTTCCAGTTATCTCTTGGGATGATTTAGCCACTCTCTATCAAGAGTTACCCATCAACGGAGAGACGAGCCTAGAATTCAAATTACCAGTGTCCATTCTTCAGTCCATCTTCCATTCATGAGTTTACAGCAGTAAAACAGCTGCTTTTTTCAGGGAGGGAAATTAAGTAACGTGAACTGAGTATTACAAAGGCAAATGCATCAATTTGAGCAAAATGACACATTTACAAATCAGGCATCAACACAAACTGAGTCTTGTATAAGGCAGAAAAGGTTAATTGTGTTTTTACAGCTTGTACAAGCTCGCAATTCTCCAGCCTCTGTCGGTGTCCTCGGAATATGTCAGATAGACGAGGGGAAGCAGATCAAATTATATCCCAGTAAGTTGCCTCCTGCCTCTGCTACAGTTAACTCGCTGCTTCTGGGCGCCCTTGGAGGATGCATTAGTCATAAAGCAATACGACACCCAACAGTGTGTGTAAAACACAGTGGCGTGATGGGATAAAGCAAGCAAGCAAGCAATTAAAATCAGTGTCACCCCGCACCGCCTTGCCTGTGACACAAATGACCTTGGTGGGTTTAAAATGTGTCACAATAATTTCAACATCTGTTGGAAAGTATGCGTAGTTGTCACTCATATTCAACTTATTACCTCTTCCATCGCTCTGTGAGCTGAGTGTATATTTGCACTCCAGAGCAGCCCGCTGGAGTGAGTCACATTGCTGTATTGTTTTGCTACCAATCAAGGTCATTGCATGCTCATTAAATTCACCGTGGATGGATTAAACCGAATAAATGCACAGGCACATAATCAACATTACAGCCTTAATTTTGTCAAGTGACCCAGCTGTGAAGATGATTTCATTCGTCTCTCTAACACAGCAATGCAGTGGATGTCATTAGCTGTTGAACCGGTGACTCCCTGGTTCTCCGTTAGAGAGGGACCCCCCTCCTGCAGTGTGGATGTGCATGTGTGTGTGGATCAGACCTGCTGTGGAAAAGAAATTGCGAGGGAACACCAAGTGATAAGGAAAAGGCAGTCCTCCCTTTCACCCCACCTTTTCTCATCCCTGGCCCCGATGATTCTCCATTACTGTTAGTCGAATGGTATGTGTGCCCTCCGCTGCTGACTGCTGAGATTTGCCTCTGATGCAAACATCCTTGTTTGTCACCATGGCAACCAAGTCTCCTGCCTGCTGTAGATTGTCATGCCAGCCGCCTCCCCCGTGCTCTTCCTCTTCGATTAGCACCGTACTGTAGCTGACATGTGCGAGAGTCGTACATTGTTCTGCGATCCGTCTTATCGTCATAAGCTGCTCTCGTCTGCACCGCTGCCCCTGCTCCAGGGTGAAGTGGCCCCCTTTTAGCAACTCTTCAAAAATCATATCGCATACAATTTAACCCTCAACTACAGGAATGGTTTTGCTTGAGTTTGCCACAAACAGGCACAGCTAGAGTCAGCTGGCAGAATAATAACACCACCAGCAAAAGACTAGTGCAAAAGATTGAGAGATATAACAGTAAATGGTTTCAATTTCAAACCCCCCCCCCCTTGTTTACCCTACCAGCTACCAATCCCCTCATCCTTGAAAAATGGAGCAGTCTAGCATGTTTGGAGATCCCATGAAGGATGAGGCACTGTAGAGGCCTATAGGTCCGTTCTGTGCAGAGTTCACTGTCGGAGCCAAGTGTCTCGGGGCGAGACGAAGGCCTTTCTTCCAAACATGTCCACCCAGCCAGACGAAAAAACACTCATTAACACAGCACCATGGGGCCAGTCCGGCCCACTTGGGGATAATAACTAGGCATCTAGTTAAATCTGATATAATGTTGTTGTACTGGGTAGTCTGGGGTCTGTGATAGTAGCTGAAAAGATTGTATTCTCTCTTAAGCTGTTTGACTCCCGTACTTTGCTGCTTAAATGGAGGCATTTAAAAATAGGGATGGCTGATTGGGTTAATATATCAGCTATCAGTGATTGGCAGAGTCCATTGCTGGTTGTTTATTTTGCTAATTTAATGGGCTGCCTACTTGAGAATTCATGAATATTTAACCAGCAAAGCATTCAACATGTGCACTTTTGTTGTAGTATATTATACGTTGTTGCTCAGTGTGTTTTCATTCAGTTTGTAAGTTTGCTTACTTACAAATAAATGAACAGTCTAAAATTTTTAGGGTTCATTTTTGTAGAGAGACACAAAATATCAACCAATAATCCAGAAAAAAACACATACATAAAAGTTATAAATAGATTTGCATATCATTGAGAGACATAAGGCTGTTTTTATGCTTACAGCGTCGCTTGTATCCTGGGTGTCTGATGACAGTTTTTAATTTTCAAGCCAGTCACCCTTGGTATTGAGCTCCAATTAAGATCTTGCCTAATGCGACGCGAATGATAATAAGAAAGGGGGCAAATTGAGCTCGCAGCACCCACAAGGGCCCCCTGCACATGTACATGTGTGTTGTGTGTTTTGTGTTTGCTAGTGAACATCTAAAGGATTCAAAGAAGGCTTAGGAGAAAGTTCTGTGGTCAGATGAAACCAAACTCAACCTTTGACAATTTGACCCGCGGTGTTTGGAGGAAGAGAAATGCTGAGTATGACCCAAAGAACACCATCCCCACAGTCAAGCATGGAGGTGGACACATTGTGCTTTGGGGCGGTACAGTACAGGACAGGACTTGGCATCAAGTTGCCAAGCAGCAACTAAGAAACTTGAAGGATTTAAAGAATTTCCATAGAGGAATGGGCCAAAATGGGCCTCAGGAGAAACGTGCAAAACCTGGTGGCCAACTACAAGAAACATTTAACTGTCTTGCTTTTCTTGGGGATCAAATACCTACCTTTATGCTTTCTCTTGCAGTTTGTTAGATTAGGACGTCAAAGACTAATTGGTAACATTTAGCTTTCTGTATTGTTCATAACCCAATGTATTACAACACAACAATTGATAGGAATCAGCCTAAAAGCTGCTTTTGTCGTTGTTTGCCCTAATTCCTTAGTCGCATATGTTAACCTCACCTGTTTGTTCATGTAGAGGTTTAGAGCATAGATGTCCTAACAGCTACAGGTCTGTTGCTGTTAGAAACTAAATAAAAGTGAAGTCTTCAGTGATTGCATTCAATGAAAACAGCATCTGGGGAGCGGAGAGCATGGTGACAAGCCATTGTGAGATGCTACTTTGAAAGAAAACCTACTCCATTATTCAGATCAGTGTTAAATGGGATCTTCACAGTGAGTCCTCAGGGTAACTTCACCATATACTGTTAGGCTGATTATCCTTATTTACAGTTCCGTAGAGTACCTTGAGCAAAGACTATCATGATAATTAGTAACATTTTTTACCCTCTGTTTGATATGATGGACTTGAGGCCCAAGGAACTATTTTGCTGCTGGTGATATTTCAGAGATTACATTTGCTGTTCCTTATCTCCTAAATTAACTCATTACCTTGACATCCTGCTTTCCCTCCCTAGGAACAGATTGGCCTTGAATTTATAATGAAACATGGCTGTCCCATCATGTTCCCTATGCATAGTGAGAGATTCAGCGCAAACCTTTACCTTTCAGTTATATTCTTGCCACTGATTTTGACCCTGGAGCCAGATTAATAATGTTGAGGTGGTGGTAAAAAAGGGAGAGGGAAAACAGAAGGCTTCCTCTTTCTGTCTGTCTACGCCTCCACTTAAAATTCTATCAAGCTGGCAGAAGGATTTTATTTTGTTTTTTTAGCAGTGCATTAAACCTTCAAAGCTGTCCTAAAAACAGGCATACAACTGAAGCACAACTTAAGGTAAAATAGTGAATGTACTCTGTCTCTTGGACACCGTTGTTGCAAAAAGGTCCAAGTTGTAATGCTTTCAAACTCCACTGTAACCTTTCATCTGCTGTAGTAGCTTAAAATGGCCAGGGAGACACAACGGTGCAAAACAGGGGACCATGGTTACTCTTGAAATTGGGTTCAATCAGATCAACTAGGCAAAACATTGCCGTGCTGTCAATCACATCCTTTCCTTGAAGCTTACGCTAATTGCATATGCAAATTGCCTGAGATTATGAGTTTGCACCCGCTGTAGGGTTTGGTGATTGCGAGTTGCGATAATGATGGATTTCCTCACATTCATTTCTTAAACGTTGTTAATGAAGAGGCAGCCACTTCCAAATGTGGATTATGCATGCATTGTGCATTGCAAAACAAACTGTGCAAGACTGCCACCATTAACAACAAGTATTCCAGTTAGAAGCCCAATCAGTGGAGGTATTTTTCTCAAGGCGGATGTGGGATAGATCATGGACATGTGCCCCAGCTTAATATTTTCAGCCTAAATGTTGCTTAATTACAAAAAATAGATCAGTAGAAATAAAATAATAGATGTATTGAGGTTTTAAATCATATTATTGAAAACATGCTAATTAATCGTTTGCATTAAACAGCAAAAATGTCATTTGTTTCACCTTCATTGCGTTGAATCAGAGAAAGTTAAGGATTTTTTTTCAGTGATGGTTCAGCTGACATGTGGCTCAGACTTGAGAGAATTGTGAGATGGCTTTCAGACTGACATGGTGTTGGCAGTTGATATGATGGTTAAAGAGGTGAGCATTCAAGTGATAAAGCTGAAAATAAGGCAAGAATATCCAGACTGAAAAACGTAAATCAAGTACGTACAACAGGCCTAGGGGATATTTCCTATAATTATGTTTACATTTTCTTCTATATATTCAATATTGGACATCATCTTTAGAGAAGACTGAAAAAAAGGAAAACTTATGACCCAAAGCATACCAGCTTATCTGTCATGGGGTTCTTATGGGTTTGGCATGTCTACTGTTTTTGAGCGATTCGTGCATAATAGTGACTGTGTGCTAAACTCTATGCGCTTTTACAGTGTGGGCGACCTACAGTGTAATACTGTGTCTGAACACATCCTGTGTAGACACAGATGGAGTGCTGGAGCAACTGAGGCTCTGCAAACACGCTGCCCGCTCTGTGTGGACACGGTGTTATGGACTGGACTGTATACTTGATGCCAGTAGGAATGCAAAAGATTAAAGAGACGCCTGCTGTAACCCAAGAAAATCATTTGCAGGATAGTCGTAAGAATTTTGGCTGAAAGAAAAAAATAGCGCAATGGTCTTTTAACAAGCTCAGCATGCTGACTTTCTTTGAGAAGATCGGATAACATACAAGCACTGAGTAGCAAAAAGACTGAATTGGAAAAGGAAAAGCTTGAAAATTAATGTGGAATTTGTAAAAAAACAACAACAATTTAGCTCCATTTCTATCTGTAGAAAGATCAAGTGTTTTTACTTGTAGTGCTGTTTTCAGCCACGCTGGTCAATACTGTGGACTATTTTTAAGACATACGTTACTACTGTGTGAATGTGTGTGTGAATGGGTGGATGACTGGATATGTAAAGCGCTTTGGGGTCCTTAGGGACTAGTAAAAAGCGCTATATAAATACAGGCCATTTTTACTTTTGGAATACTTGCACAAATGATTATTTTTTGAACCATTATGAGCTGTTTTAGTAATGTAATGGTTTCTCTGAAAAGGTGCCAAACCCACTCGGTGGCAGCAGGAAGGGCAAATTCAATGTCAGACTCGGAGCATCACTGACATCCTTGCCGAGCTCAGCGCTGCAGAAACTCTGGACCTGTTCACAGATTATGAGAAGCTTCAATCAATAACACCAGAGCCCATCCTCCTCCTCTGCCTGACCAGCCCTTCTAAGAGCCCCTGTGGGGCTTGAGCACCAGACAAGAACGGGCATATTTTCCTGCACAGGCAGTGTGCCTGTTGTTTCCATGTGTGCTCGCTTTCAATCAATAGAAAACTTAGTTTCATGGAACCATAAACACTACTGCCTGAGTAAGCTGGAGCTGCTAAGGCCATTGTGATCAACCGACTGTTTGCTATTCAGATTTGGGAGTAACAAGTGCAATGAGGCGTCACAGCCACTAGATACTGCTGTAACCTGAAGTCTGGCCGTCCCTATGGAGAATCAGACATGATGTTGAGTGACCACCGAGCGTCAAGTCAGTGTTGCGTAACAGTCTCACAACAATGCTTTCATCTGTTCATCTGTAAATGCCCAAGAACCAGATAAACAACAAGTGAGAAAATTCTGAAACATGCTCATGAACCCTGACCTCCCTCACTGTCCTATTACTGAAAGTTTAAGCATTGATTAACTATCTCACAAGTAAAACCTGCACTGCAGTTGGTGCATTTATCTCTAAAGACCTCATAATATCTCTTAATTGGACTCAGTTCCACACTGGTGCGCTTGGATTTCAATTTCGCTAACACAAATTGTGTTCTAATTTAAAAAAAAAAAAAAGCTAAATCAAGATACTGCACTTTGATTAGCAAATCACTCCTGGCTAGTCAAGCAGTTAAAAATTAATTGGAAATGGCACCGATCACATTTGAGGAAGCTTAAAATCCAAGAATTGCATCCTGTCAAGCTGGCTGTTAAGTTACTGATTGGCTTAATTGCCTGCACACCATCGTGTCCTCTCAGCAGTGCACTGTGATCAAAGCTGTTTGCTGTACTCCCAGAAAAATATGTCCCTCTTTAGATATCCTCTTTTTTCTGTCCTCCTTACTGGAATTCAGCAGCTTCTGATGGACTCCGTCTCCCAAGTGTGCCAGTAAATAATGCTGTCCCACTGTGTTGTCTCATTGTCTCTCTTTGTGTACGGTAAACAGTCTGTGACTCACGACTCCATCTCAAGCTTTAGGGTCACTACACACTGACTGCCTCACTGTTTACCCTCTGTTCATCTCCTATCTTCCTATCGTCTCCGTGTTACCTCTTCCTCTGCCCATCAGTCTCTCTCTCTGTGTAATCCTTTCTCTAGAGGCGTACACAAAGAGGTTTTTTGGATCATCTTCCCCCAAAGCATGCGTTTATTCATTTAACATCATTTTAAAATTCTTCCACAGAGGCTGAACTGTTCTCTGCACTGACCTGCTTTAATCAACAATCATTTCCCCTTCATTTAATAGTTTGCGAGCTTGATGCCATGCCTAACGAGCACCGAAGACTTTCTTTAATGACAGAAACTAAAGAAGTTGGATCAACTCTGGTTCTGCCTGATTACGCATGAGATTTGAATCCCGATAATGCTTTTCCAACGCTTGTTTCAAATCCTTCACACTTCTCTTGTGATGGTATTTTTTTTAAAAAAAGGATTTGTTGCTGTTCAGAGGCTTAAAGGGGCAGCGGCTCTCGTAATCTGATACAGCCAGTAAACTAGTCTTTTAAATGTTCAGTCGATACGTAGCTAAACACTCTTGGTCTTTGGTGCTGTGCCAGCATGTGGATCAAAATGGCTGCTTGACTGTTGATAAAAATATCTGGATGCTTAGGGCATCTGTGTGTAGCTGTTTGTTGTTCCGTTTGAGCCTTTTAGGAAACACGCCGGTTTCTCACCTCCTACGAGGCTGACCTCCGCAAGTCCAGAAATTGTATCTGTCACTAAGAGGAAGTGCATGTCACAAGTATGTGGTTTGCTGCTCGTTAATGACATGGTGGGATGATGCTATCGGCGATATAGAGCCATGCTTCAAAATTACATGATTGAGCTCCCGCCTCCCAGCATTCATTTATCATCTGTGAGTGAAAGAGGAAGGTGATGATAAAATGCTTTAGAAGTTTTAGAAATCTCTAAAGAAATCACTTGCTACAGTCTCTCACACCCTTTGCCTTGAGTCTCCAGATTGTGCTCAGGTGCATCCTGTCTGCTTTAATTATCAACGAGATGTATCCAGAGCTTGATTGGAGGCCACCTGTGGCAAATTGAATTGGTTAGACATAGTAAAGAAAGGTGCACATCTGTGCATGTCAAGATGAACTGCAAGCAATGAAGTGAAATTGCAGGCCTTCACATTAAAACTGTGCAAAGGTTTGTATTGGGGCATGGTTGAAAAATAACCTTACACTTCAAGTTCTCCCATTAACACATTTTGAGTCATTTTGAATTGAAGGAAGTGTGGAGCTGTCTTCTGTGACTGCAGTGATTGTCTGAGTTGTTGTTACAGTAACAAAATTTTCTACAGAAATAGACTTTTCCATAAGAACGACCACTTCAGAAGCACTCAGCACACTTTTATGATAGTGACTGGATGGAAGCCACACTAGTGTAAGGGGCAAATGTCGAGTTCTACACCACGGACGTTATATGAGTAGACATGGGAAACAAAGGAATTCTGAATAGAAAACTGAGAGAATTATGAATTCTAGTCTGGTATCTGCACAATGCTGAAAAAGTCATGTAAGAAGGCAATGTCCATCACGGCCACAGCCTGGTTACTCTACAGGAGTATCTGCTACCATATCACCAGACTTTGCTTTTTCCTTGGAATTACTCAGATGCCTGAATTCACACTGAATGACCAGATTAATTCTTTTATGATTTTTGTGTTAAATAGGTCTCAGCTCGCTTAGAGTAAAAAAAACCTTAAAGACTCTTATCTGTAGAGTGGACCTAAAGCTGGGGCTGTCGGGTCATCTTCAGTACAGCGATGACCTAATCTATAGCGCAATTACCTGGATGCCTTCAGGACAAGTATCTGATTGTCCTCAAGTGGACCATCCAAAAACTGAAATCCACTGAACATCGGGGGGAAATTTAGATGCTTCCAAGAACTTTTTTCAACAAACCTGTGCTTAAACTCATTCTTTAATATTACCTGTTAAAGAATTGTACTTTATATGTTTAGGCGCCTGTGTCACATTTCTGGCCCTAGGCAAACAAGACACTTTCCTGCTCATCTAGTGTGCATTGCTGTGTTATAAATATCTGATTCTCCTGCAGAATCAGCCAGATTCAGTACCACATCCTACAGGACAGCTCCCACCCTCAGCTGGAGTAGCAGTTAAGCCTTTTCCTTGTCTCAGCAGCCAACTTCACAAAAACTTGCTTGTTAACTTGTGTAACGAGTTGAGTGCGTAGGTGCGGTAAGTCCCAGACCTTTCCGTCCCCAGGGTAGCTCCTTCTGTCCCACCATCAGTCAGGGAGTCAGTGTGTCAGATGTTTTATTCAGCACAGCTGTGTGTATTTTTGGCACCTGGCTGCTTCATCAGAAAGGAGGTGGGAGGGGACGGCGACTGTGTTGTGGGTCTCCAGAATGGGGTCATGATTGCTTCATGTTTCCAAACCTGCTGGACCACCGCAGGCTAACATCAAACAGCCAGAACACCTGTTTCCAGACAGCGTTCCTCGTTCAGGCTGTGCTCAGATGAAAGGACCAGAAAGTTTTAGACCAGGGGGAAATTGCACCAAGATCAAAGACATGGCGTTGTTTAAATGGCGGAACAGAATGATTTGAAATTGATGAGTGTTTTGGGGTCTGTGTGTGTAATGCAAAGTTTATTCAAAAGTCACACAGCTTGGTCTGTGAGATGAGGGACATCGTGAGATATATCTGAAATTGAAGCCCACTTTGTGGTTTATTGTAATAAAATATGATGTAATGCCTGCAGTGTGTGGGGAAACAAAAGGGATAAGAATAATACAGCTACTAAGGTTGATATTCCAAAGCTGATGCAGCCTCATCACCCAGAGCTGGTATGACTTGCTCGCTAATTATAGCTTTGAACAAGCTACAAATAAGTCGCAACTCTTTAATAATTATCTCTGCATCATATATGTTGAATTGTAGTTCTTATTGACTTTGACTTTGAGACCTCTAGAACCATTTCTCCTCATAGCAGCAGCAGAGGAATAAAGAAGGACAAGTGGATGATTGATGCTACAGTGCGTTGCCCATTGTAAAATGAAAAATGATTCATTCATTCATACATATGCATAAGGTAAGGTTATTTAAAAATTCAGCTAACGTTATTACAGACCACCCAAACTTTTCTCACAGAAATCTTACAAAAATGGACACCAGAGTACCTGAAACTAGGATTTTTTTTTTCCTCCATACTCTTAGAAATAAATTCAGTAAACCAGACTTTTAATTTCATTAGTTTCTGTAGCAAACTGTTATCAGTGGCATTAAACCAGAAAGCCTCAATCCTGTGATTTAAAACGGTTGATTTTTCTGGAGAAAATGAGTAATTATCCTAAAAATCTGTCTACACTATCTAGGCTAGAGGAACATGAGGACATGCTTTTTGACAAATTTCATGCACAGCTTGTGTATCTTGCCTTCTATCTTTTACTTGCTTCATTTATTCACTTTTTATGCCTTTGCTTAGTATTTTTGATATCCACACGAAGAACTAGCCTCTAAAACAAGCCTTAGACCTAAAGCAACCTCAGCAGTATAAATCCTATAAATCCAATTCTAACTAATATACCAGTTGTGGCTGTGGATATTCTACAGCTGGCATTTTTAAAATATAGTCATATTTTGTTAAAAATATCTTTATAATGTTCTTCTAATTCTTTGAAGAGGTGGCAAATATAAAGATCAATTCCCCTTCATAGAGGATGTGTCTCAAAGGCCCCGTAGCTTAATGCTGAATTCTGAGGGCTCAGAAATGTCAAAATTTCCATGTTGTCACACACAGACGGACAGACACTGGCAGAATTTCATGGCATGTGTTTGAAGTGTATCCCCCCAGAGAAAGACAACCCTGTCACTATCTGTTCACTGCCTTTTTCACTTATTGAAGATCTCAGCAGAGTGAAGGAAGCTGATGAAGCAAAAACAATAAACATATTGGACTGTTCCACCACAAGTAGATATCTTCAGCTTTCATTCATGAATGAATGTCAAAAGGTCTCCTAAATTTTGCAGGACTAGCATCTGGATGGTAGTCTGTGGATATGAGGCCCCCCATGTTTGCCACAAATAAGCAGGTTGTGCTCACAGAGGGGATTTAGGCAGCCAGTATATGTAGATTAGTGTGACTTGATCTAACCACAAAGGACGAATTACACCTTTCAATGAAATGACACTGCTGTTTGAAAATTAATTAAATTTCCAACACAGAATACAGTGTAGAGACCAAAGAAAGCGCTGCTTAGTTAAAAACCTCTTTGTTCCATAAAGTAATTGTATTTCTATAACAGGCCTGCAGATAAAAGTTTGAAAATCCAAGAGATGGTCCTGACAAAAGATCAAAAGCTTCCGCTGCAGTGATGAGTTCTTTTGGAGGGCGTCGGAGGATTTGAAAATTGAGCAAAGACAACACACCATGAAATGCCATCGCATCAGGCAAGCACTCTGCTATGGCCAAAACATAAAGTGTCCCGTCTTCCTTTAATTCGCCATAAAATGATTTTCCTCCCCCCCTTTATTGAGTCTACTCATGGGTTAGCAGCCATGGTTCCGCAAATATTCATTAGGCGTAAATACAAAATCAGAGTGACTCACTGGCATCAGCCACCTTTTGCCCTATCAATTTGAATGCGTGGCATATTCGTAATTCATTCAGTTGCAGTAATGGGCTCTCGCCACTCTTGTAGTGGCAACCTTCAATAAAGGCAACTGCAATAATGGACTGGACCCTTTTATCCTCAGCATGCGTTGCACTTACATCAGTAGTAATGATTTCTTTTTCATCAAAATGTAAAAATAGTGTTGCGCCTTGTTCTTTGGAATTCTTGCCTCTAACATATTTCTCAGTATTAGCAAGGCTTTATGTGTTGCATGCATCCAGACAGTGAGATTGTACAGTCCACCTGGTACATACGAGAACAAGAGCAGTCTAAGGATGAATTGAGTGCATGGATCCAAGGTATATGGGTCCAGATTAGTTTGTAGAAACTAGTAGCATCTGACAGAACAGCAGGGGTTTAGCAAACTTTGGCTTAGCAAATGTTACTTAAGGGCATTTCTGAATTCTGTCACAATTCCATAATAAAAAAAGTTTTATAGATATCATCTAACTTAAAACCAACCCATTCTCATTGACAGGACATGAAACACTGTCATTTAGTCAAAGCTGCTAAAAATACTAAGACAGGCCTTCAGTTCCTTCTTACAATCACATTTAACCTAACTGGGTAGGCATCATTTGCCAACATGCAGGGTTAATATTGTCAAGCAAAAGGCAAGTGAAAACAAAGAAACTAAAGGTTCAAAGCACAGTTTTCAAACAGAATTTCTATGGCGGTCTTCTAGCTTGACGGACTTCTGATTTACTCTGTGAACTCTCCCGTCTACCAACATGGCGTTCAAAGCTCCTGAAAACGGGACCAGTAGTGCTAGGTGTACAATATTGCCACGGTGAGTGCATCAAAGGACAGTTTTTGAAAAATTAGAAGATATGTGAAAGAGTGGTAGTATTTAACACCTTTAGATGGGGTTGGGTTTCTCAAACATCTCTGCTGTAATTAATAGTTTAATCAGTTAGTTGATAAACAGGAATATAACCATCAGCAGGGGGTTTGCTCTTGGTTAGATGAAATCAGCAGTACACGTTTGGTTTTTCATACATAGTTCATACATAGGTTAAAATACCTCTAAATAACTTGAGCTAATAACTTAAAAATAATAATAATTGATTGTTGTGTGATACAGAGCTTTGAAAAGGTCTTTAATTTCTTGGATTAATTTGCGGGGACTGGTTAGCACCAACTGATCTTTCAAAATAACTTTCAAGTTCTTTTCTTGGATGGTCAAAACAATATAAAGGAATCATAAAACAGATTGAGGCATTCATCATTACATCTGGACATCCATATACTGACTTATAATCAACCTTTATTCGACCTTTTAGTTATCACAAATGCTTTAGATCTCCTGATGTAAACTTCATTTCAAAGTTGAATTTATTATAGGCTTTTTTAATCCTCCGAGGATTCTCCAGGGAAGGTGGAGGGATTGTGCGCAAAGATGTATAGCAGGTATTAGAAAAAGACAAATTTGGCAGATTGTTGACAGACTCACTGAAGTGGGACAGCAGCTCACGAGGGAGTGAGTGATTTTTATCGTGTCTCTGTGCAGCTCCTCCTCATTTAGAGACAGCAGCTCTCTGAAAATGGGCCTAACGATGGCGTTCAGTTGAAAATAGTGAAAACACAAGGAATGGGAATTGCTATTATTTAATTGATTATAAATTTTACTACATGTGGCAGTCAAGAACTGCAAATCCAACATCTTTTGACATTAAAATACTATATGGATTTCAATATCTTAATGGGGCCAATAACTTTTTAGAGATAAACTTGATTTGTTGGCCTGTTACCACCATTAGGCCTCACTTGTCAGAGAAATGGAGGTGCTGCCAAAAGGGACAAAGGGAAGGAATGGAAGATGGAGTGTTTATGAACAGCCAGTGATAAATTACATGGTGGAGGGTTTGATTAGCTTTTTATCTGCTCACGGGACTCTCGGGGATGAACAGAGACTGATGGGCTGCAGAGAGCTGACGTGCTGTTGTTTATTTGGATGGTGCATACTTGGCTGGAGTGTGGTGTGCCACAGAAAGATGAGCAGCAAAGGCTACTGTCTCAACATGAATTTAACAGCATTCTCCTCTCCCTGGTAGTGTCACTTGTCCTTTGAATCAGAAGTTATTTTAAGGTAGCTGCTCGGCACAAAATGCTATCACAGCAGGTACATTTTGCTTTGGTGAAATGAAATTTCTCCCTTTTGAATATCGTCTTTGAGTGGAAAGTTGAGTCTGGAGCCAGTTTGCTGACCTGGAGTGAGTGTGCGAGATTCTTGGGAGTTTAGAGTCATGATGTGATAATAATCCCAAAGTAAATACAATAAGATATCATTAATCTCTTACATTCAGTCCTTTCATGTTCATGAAGGGAAGCACTCAACCCACGCTGCACATGTTCAAGGTCACCTTAAAGGAAGTGAAAAAAAAGAGCCTCTCATATGTAAAGAGATGGCGACTTCAAGCAGGTTAGAGTATACGTTGCTGGAAACAGAAGCATATTGAGGGGAGAAGATCTGCGTATTTACACGGTGCCAGAAATAGCTGAAAGGTAATCGCACATGAATAACAAGCTAAGGAAGAGAATTGTTGCAAAGAAGTCCCTGTGGATTCAAAACTTAATAATGGATCATTCCTGTATTATCCTCATAGAAGGCCTTAACTCTCTAGTGTCTTAGACAGAGCATGACTTGGCCAAAGCACATAACTTACTACTTGAAAACAGTGGTCTTTTAAAAGGTGATGGGAAAAAACATGAAAAATAATAGTTTCCATCCATCATCCATCCTTAGACTTTAACTTGCAGATTTCATATAAAAGATTGTGATATCTCCCACTGGCTGGTGTAGCTAGATGTGATGATCAAAGTGGTGGAAATAAGGAGAATTGAGGGACACTGCCCACTCATGCCAGTCATACATTAAATGCACTTAAGCCTTCTTTTTGAATGTAATTGGGGCCGTAATTTACAAAATCATGAGGAAATTGTTTTCTTAGTTCACAGTTCAAGAGTTTGTGGGCTGTTTTCTCCTGGCTGTTCTTCATATCCAAAGATCTTTTTGTAACCATGGTGCCCGAATTAGGAACAATGCATATTTAAAACACTTCCACATTAGCTTCCAGGTCTTAAAAGTGAAGGAGTATATTTCCAGGGTTTCCAACATTGTGGCTGTGCTTTTAATACCTCCAAACAAAGGTGCACTTGATGCGTTCTGACCGACCTTTGAAAAAATACTTTCACTTTTAAAGAAACTTCAACATAAACATGACTTTGTTAACTTACCAGAAAAATCCTCTTGAGACAGTTTCAGTGCATTTTCAGCTTAAAATACTTTTTTTGTAAACGAAAATTCACTGAAATGCCAATTCAGTCAAAAACACGTCTAACCCCCTAATTACTGTTTTATACATGGTGATTATGTTCACAATCTCAGAGTTTTTATAAGATTTGTCATATTTTGCAAACTTACATCTCTCAACATCTAACAAAAGTGAAGCTTAACTTTAGTTTGGTCTGTTCAGTGTATTTACAATCACACTGAACTGTGCAGTAAAGGGGTTTGCTTGCTTTTGCTGTAGGTGATAACCAACTATTTGTGTGTTTTGCTTCTTGTTTGTGTTACTCTAAAGAGCTGAAATCACAAAGGACAGCGAAACAGTGTGGTTTTGGAAATGTATTAATATGGCAGAACAACACTCCACCCTGTGTGTGTGCAGTCTGTCAGCATCCATTTCCTTCATTTAGAGCTAATACCCTGTATTGAGCAACAAGCAGGCGTGCTCGCAAACAGAAGCCAGGGCTAAATAACCATGCCTAATATAGCTTAGTATTCCTAGAATGGGAACCAGTACATCCAGAGTGTCTGAAACTGTTGGGCTAATCGGCCTTGATGAAAGTCAATGTGCAGACCTCATCTCCTCTCATCAATATATGGGATGGGAAACCAGAGGGCTTATATGCTGCTAAAATGGATATGGATTGATACTATTTACAAAGCTTGAAGCCCAGACACATATGTGAAGGGAGCATTAACCTCCTATTATTTTAATAACAACAGACATTTAAAGCAAGTCAACGGCAGATTGAAAGAGATCAGGATATTTGCAAGACATGAATCTGTTAATGTGCGTCTGTTTTAAAAAAACGGGGGCCATAATCGTAATTTCAAGAACCTCTCCGGCCAAACAGGCAATGTTTTTTGAACAGCGATCATTGCAGGGAGCTTTTAAACTACATTCAAGTGTTTACTCCAACTAAACTGGCAGCTACATTACTATCCACTCCATTGTCTGTGGCCTTTAAGCAAAGCTTAACATTTAGTGAAACAGTGACAGACTCGCATCAATATGGGTTCATCCCACCAATCATTTATGGGTTTTTTCTTCTATTGTGGCTTTTACTCATCCTGATAACGCCTGTAGTTTCATCACAGATTAGGTTCTGGTGCTGAAAGTCACCTATCAGCCTGTCTAATGGATGTGCAAAGCAGTAATGCTGCCAACTCAAAAGTCTGCTATTGAACTGGATAAAACATCAGATTTGGGCTTATCTGCCTCATTAAACTTTGCAACCAGAGCATGTATGATTGTACGAGTCAGTGCACACTGACCACATACAGCTAGAGCATTTGCTAGCCTACCAACAGCTCCACAGAAACTGTCCTGAAACTCTTTTATAGCAGTACCTGATGCTTCCTTGTATTTATAAGGTATGCAAATAATGTTTAGATGTGTGTCTGCTAGTTTTAAAATACCTCATAGTTCGTAATGTACTCTTCATAACTTTGCTATATAATGGATTGCTTTTTGGCTTCCAGCCAAGATGCCTTCACTGTTCATAGGCTTTCATTATGTTGAAAGCTTCACAAAATTCAGAAATTTGTGCTTTATTATTGGTGTAAAATTCTATTAAAAAGCTTCAGCGCAGACTTCACTACCTAGCTAATTTGTCTAAATGTATTCCCAATTTTACTCAGACAGTCCTTGGACAAGAAAACTATGCAGTCGCTTAACTCGGGCTTTTAGCAGAAAAGATGAAAACATAATTCTTCCAGTGTTCAAGTCTATTTGAGTGTTTCAAAAACCTTAATGAGCACCAAAGACAGTCATGCTTTCATCTTTGTAACCCTCTTTGAGTTTGCAGCCATAGTTTTTATAGCAGAATACTAGAAAATATGTGAGGTTTTAGACTTTGATAGAACATAAACACTTAAAATGCTGCAATTCCTAAGTGGTGGGATTAGATATTTAACACAACCCATTTTCATATCTAACTGGCAAAAGCTGCAGTCGTGGTTTGTTTATTGTGTTATTACTAGACCCCTTGACACATAATATAATATTCACCAGACGGCATACCGCTGACAAACTCATGGATATCCAGACTATTAATAATTGAAAAGGGCACAGGTGTCAATGCAAATATGAGGGCAGGCTTAGATGCATTATAATAATTAATAAACAGATGGGACATAGAAAGAAATTTGACATGTTTTGTGAGGAACAGAAAAAGTCATGTCAACATTTAGTCAGTGACATCTGAAAACTTCTGTGCTGGGCCCCAAAGGAGATACTTTGAGTACAACAAATCTCAGTGTCTGAAAGTTGCCAGCAGATATGACTGTTATTAACTTCTGGGAAGTCAAAACTGTAAACACAGAGTAAGTTATAGCTGTATAACAATGACATTTTGCTAGTTGTATTACTTAACCGATTCTAAAATTGATCAACTGGATGTCCTCCCAGTTTAATGGAATGGCAGTGAAGCACAATAAATGTTAAATACATTTTGCTTATACTAGACAGCTATTTATGTGAATGTACCATGACTGATACAGTCTAGTCTTCAGTGGCAACTATATTGGATATTTGCTGATAAATTAAAATTTAAAAAGTAAGAGACATGAGAAACACCCTTCTTCAACTATAATGTGAGTGTTTGTTACCTCTAGATCCCCTGTTGGCAACACATGTTTGAATCGCAATGAACACAACAAGCCAATCTGAAAGTCGGGCAGAGCTCGAATGATTAAATCGAAAACGAAAAGTAAGAAGTACAGCAGTCCCTCGTTTATCGCAGGAGTTACGTTCTAAAAATAACCCACGATAGGTGAAATCTGCGAAGTAGCCAACTTTATTTTTTACAATTATTATAGATATTTTAAGGCTGTAAAGCCCCTCACTACACACTTTGGATGAACATTTTCACACTTTTCTCTCTTGTTTAAACATTCTCAAAGTTCAAATCTTTGTAGAAAAATACGTCCGGTATTACAGAATGAAACCAAAGATCAAACCCTGTTTTCAGGTCCAGAACGTGGGAATAGAGCAGCTGCGAGAGAATTCAACATTAATGACTCAATGGTACGGAAGTGGAGGAAGCAAGAAGAATGCCGCATAACGTTTCGTTGACATTGTTGTGTTTGTTGGGGAGAAAACTTACAAACATACAGTACTCCCTCTTCAGCACAGATGATATTCAGTTACATATCTCTTTTAAGTCCCAAGATGTTTCCAAACTACACATTTTACAAAGGTGCATGGATTCCATTAGAGGTTGGATGGCTGATAACTTTCAACTAACTGAGGAGAAAACTGAAGTCCTCATTTGTGCTCCTAAAAAAATGGTACCTGTGGTTATGGAAAACGTAGGCCCTCTCGCTACATTTGCCAAACCTTCTTTTAGGAACCTTGGTGTAACTTTTGACTCAGCTCTGACTTTGGACGCTCATGTTAAATCACTGGTTCACTCCTGTTTTTATCATTTAAAAAATATTGCTGAGTCCCATTGTATCATGCTCAGAAATGGTCATCCATGCACTTGTCTCATCTCGTTTGGATTATTGTAATTCTTTGTTCATTTGCCTCTGTGGATCATCTGCAAGTTGTTCAAAAATGCTGCCGCAAAGCTTCTGACCAAGTCGTCTTAATCCTCTCACGTTACTCCTCTGCTGATGCAGTTGCACTGGCTCCCCATAAAATTCAGAATAGATTTTGACTTTGACATTCAGGGCTCTGCATGGACAAGCACCAACCTATATCAGAGATCTTTTACATCCTTACATCCCCAGCAGGTCCCCGAGGTCATGTGATCAGGGCTTCTTGGTTGTCTATCATACGAGGCTGAAATTGAAAGAGCGTTTGTAACTGTAGCCCCCAGACTGTGGAACTCCCTTCCTTTGAGCCTGAGATCTGTGGACTCAGTGGTTTCATTTAAAAAACAGCTAAAAACTCATCTGTTTAAACTTGCTTTTGGTTGAATTCTGTTTTTATGTTTTAGCTTTTCTGTGAAGCGTGTTGTGATTTTTATCTTGAAAGGTGCTATACAAATAAAATTTTACTTACTTACGACAACACTGCTTCAGCTGAATTCTGTACTATACAGAGGAGACACAGCGTGGAGGAGATTGATTGACGGTGGTCTACAGCCGATCAGGACGCAGAACACAATGTGCTGTAAAAAAAACAATCAAAAAACCCACATGTAAAATTGCATACAAAAGAAATCCGCGAAACAGCGAGGTCGCGAAAAGTGAAGGACCACGTTATAGCGAGGGACCACTGTAGTACAGTTATTTGACAGTTATCTATCGATCATTTGCCTCTAGCACTTGCAGGGGTACACCAAGTTGTTCCCAGGCCAGCAAGAGACATTCTCTCTTCAGTGTATCCCGGGATTCCTCTTGGTGGGACATGCATCACCTAGTAGCTCACTTAGCAGATGGCCAGGAGCTCTGGTCTGGTGCCCACACCACCTCAACTGAGATATTTCAATGTGGAGGGGAGTAGCAGCTCCTCTCTGAGCCCCTCCTTGTTGGCTGATGTCCTCACTCTATCTCTAAAGCTGAGCCCAGCCACCCTTCGTAGCAAACTAATTTCCGCCGCTTGTATCTGTGATCTTATTCTTTTGCTCACTACCCAAAGCTCACGACCATAGGTGAGGGTAGGAACATAGATCGAAGGGTAGATTGACAGTTTCACTTTTCACACCGAGCTCTCTTTGCACCACAACAGACCAGTGTCTGCATCAGTGCTGATGCCGCCCAAGACAATGCGCTCCAGTTTTAATGAGTGAAGTTCTACAACTTTATTCCATTTTTACTTGTTAATTGATACTTATCAGTATCTGTGTCTGTGAGATGCACTCATTACACCCTAATACTGATTCCTTAGTATCTTCCACCTCTTGTCAAAACGGTCTTATTGTCTGGTTGCAAAAAACCCCAAAATGTCGATACCAAAATGCTAAACTAAAGGCTATGCCGGGTCCCAGCACAGGGACTTTCATAATGGGTACGGTTGAGTAGTCACTAGTAATTGTCACGTTGGCTGTCCAGACCTGTCAGCATCTTATAACCCTTACAGTGTTCTGTGACGTCTGTATGACTCCTGTGAGAAAGAGGGGATGTTTGGCACAGGGAGTGGAGATGACACAGCTCTGAAGTGTTTCCAGTTCACTACAGGCAAGAGCTTCCTCCACCCAGCCCCCTGCCCCTCTTTTGGCTCCAGAAACAAGCAGTAAAAGGTCAAAGAAACCTATGCTGCCTGACATATTACCTGTTTATCTTCTCCCAAAAAATCCCCATTGACATCCAGTCACGTTCTCTCTCTACCTCCTGAACTCAGCAGAACTTATTCAAATTAAACGTATATTTTAAATATATCTATGGATTGATCACTACCTTAGAATTATATGGGACACCCAGGCTTCATTTATTAGTTTTCTGTTTGAAACAGCTACTACATCCCTCTGGGTGAATATACGCTATTACAGGACCACAGAAAACAGATGAATTACCTCTGACGTGATTGTCTTACAGTGCCCTGTTTTCATTAGCACTCACCCTGTTCTCTTTAGGCTCTATCTCAATGTGATGCTCGTATCTACTGTATGTTGTCAAAATCCAGTGGGTCAGTTATTTAGACCTAGAATCAGGAGCATTGTTATTTAGTTAAGGAGAACGTCTGTTTGCTTTAAAAAATTCAGAATCATCAAATTTGTTGATGCTTTTATTATCCCTAAATAGAATGAACTGTAAAAAATATAATCACATACATCTAATAAGAAACTGTAGCTGATGCTGATGACACACATCAGCAGATTTTGCAGTGCAGATAGGCTGTTTTGGTACTGATGGTTGCAAACTCCCCTTGAGTTTTTGGAGAAAAACACCATATCTACCATCCTTGCCTATGCAGTTAATTAGAGTCCTTAATCTTCAGCCATAATTGTAGCTCAATATGTGTTAAATGATGACAAAGATACTGTAGCCCCCCCTGCTGTACAGGAGCATACAATGTCCAAGCAATGTTTAAGATAACGAGCGAGAGGCAGGAGAGAGAGAGAGCGCACCATGGCTTAATATTTTTAGGCTGCTTGCTTCTGCTCCGCTGCTTTGTAATTATGCATGCAACTGGCACACGGCAAGTTATTTATACTGTGGAATGTGTTGCCCAACTGCCATGAATCTTCTGATTGGTGCAATTGCTTTTCTAGGTCAGACAGTGGATCGCATGCGCACACTCACACAGACAAATATTCCCTTTCTCGCTCCCACACAGCCAAATGCTTCCACCGGGGAAGGTGATGTGCATTATTCGCCTGGTTGCTCCTCTTCCTCCCCAATCTAAATATAAACGTGACTCATAGCAAGCCATGGCACTTACACTGACTCAAGATGGCGGCATACCTTCAGTGGTTCTTTACTAAGTGTGACAGGTCCTCTTTCCTCCATTGGCATAGTTTTCTGTTTTTCTTCCACCCTGTTCCTTACTGTAACAGTGTTACAGTATTCTACCACCTGTCAGTGGATGGATGATAATTCCTGTTGCCTAGGATTAATGTATAGGTAATAAACGTGGCAGTGCCGGCTGTTACAAGTTGCTCGGTGACCCCCCCAGGAGTGGTGATCAGGTGGGTGCTCATCTGGCGGCTGCAAAGGCAGGATGAATCTTGGCTCTGCCCCATTGCCTCTCTCCTTCTCTCTCTCTTCCTCGCTTTCTCTTCGTACTGGTCTCTTTCTCTTTCTGCCTGTCTACGGTGTCCCCTGAGCTTGGTGCGTCTGTGGCCTCTGACAACAAGTGTTGTAAAGGCACCAAAGGAGAAATATATCATTTTAATCATTTTGCACCTCACGTGTGGTTTCAAGGTTAGCAGAGGTGTGGATGAAAGTCTGCATCAGCAACTGTGAAAGGTAATATAAGTCTACATATAAGCCCTAGTTGTGAATAAAAAACAATTAGTAGATTTTAAAAAGAAGGTTTTATGATAGTTGTTGTTTGGCACACTGTACATAAACCATCGCTTGATTTAGCAGTGTGCAAGGCAACCAGCTGATCAGAGTCTCTAAAAGAAATCATGATCAAACCATGCTACCAAGCTCAAACTTTGAAGTGGAATTTAAGCTTGTTAGCAACCCTGAAGTAAGCCTTTATCGTACATATATTTTGTTGTTAATCACTATATCAGATTAACTTGCAAACAGTCTCTGACCCTTTTCTCTTCTTACCTTGCAATCCATCTGTTCAAGCCAACTGCACTAAAAAAAAAAAAAGAAAGGTTCCCTTATGAGGCTGCCTTGAAGCCAGTGCATTGACAGTCTGAAAGGAAACCTATGAAACATTGTCAGTTACTACTCCAGTCCAGCTAGTTATGTGAATGAAGGTAGCATCCAGGCATGCTAAGATGAATGCTGACTGTTTGTCGCAGAGTCTCTATTCTCATATGACTGTTGTTGGAAATAGATCTTAGGGGCTGGAGTACAGGCTTCTCCTGTGTGATTGCTTCGACAGAAGCCCATGACAACACTCTTTTGAACGTATTTCAGTCTAGCCTGTTGGCCTGACTTCCAACTTTGTCACAGTATCGATCATCTCAATTCCACCAGCAATGCCTCAATGGTCATTGTTTCAACCTTGGACATTTTTTAAAATTTTCTGCTCTTTTGTTGTCACCATTTATCACACTTCAGTACAACACGCCCCTCCCCTTCATGTCGAAAAGTAGGATAATGGAAAAGATAGTTTTGATAAGATTTACTTCATTTTGTTAGATTATTATCAGAATACAAATGGAAATCTGGCTCCTTTATTGTTGTTGTTGTTGTTGTTGTATAATTGAGTTCTTGACTGCCTTGTACTCTGTGGTTGAGGTCTTTTCTTCACCACAATACAGGCAGACTGGGCTACATTTCAAAATACTGACCACAAACTTGACACCTGGAAAAAGTTTTGTTAAATAAGAAGTGCAGCAACTTTTTTATTAAAACCTAACCTAGGAGTGGCCTATGTGACCAAACAGACCATTTCACAAAAAGCCAGACTGAAAAGTTAACTGTGTTCACTTCAGTACAACGTCATAATACACGTGATATCTTTATTGTTGTTCTTTCGTGCGGTCAAACAGACAAAACAGCCCCTCGGCCGCCACCTGAGCAATGAATCAGATTTGGGCCATGAAGTTTGCAGTGTGAACGCAGCCTGTTCTCTTAAGGACGGGCAACAGTATTAAAGGTAGGGAGGGACACACAGAACAGAGAGGCTTGGAGTGCAACACACATCCAGGGAGTGTGACTTCACTTTCATCTGATGACTCAGTCTTTGAACAGCAAAGAGTTTTGTTTTTTTGAACGTTAAAACGTTATTGTTATACATCTTGTAGAATATTTAAATCCTTTACTTGCTTTTTAGATTATGAAAGCTAAGCAGTCGCCTCTGGACTGATCCTGTTTGGTTGGTTTTTCTAAGGCTTATTTTGTGCTTGGTCAGATTTGTCCTTTCGTTGCATCTAATCAATTAGTCCAGGGTCAAACTGGACTAATTGTTAACTGTTAACAGGCATCCATCCATCCATTCGCTTCCGCTTATCCTTTTCAGGGTCGCGGGGGGCGCTGGAGCCTATCCCAGCTGTCATAGGGCGAAAGGCGGGGTACACCCTGGACAGGTCGCCAGTCTGTCACAGGGTTAACAGGCAGTAACAGGAAATAAAATGTGTGTTCAAAAACCATTTTCAGGTATAAGTTTGGCATTTGTAAGTCTACACTGACTGTAGCACCTAAACAGCCATTAAAAAAAGTTTAATTACTTTATAAATGCATGCAACTGCATGTGTAATTTAAATTTATGTCTAAGATGAAGTATTTTGTGGCATTTTTGCACACGTCATGTATATAGCATTTAGCATATAGCATGCATAGTACATAAAAATTGTGATTTGTGATTTTCCACAAAGTTTCCAGAATA
This sequence comes from Haplochromis burtoni, assembly GCF_018398535.1. Classification (NCBI taxonomy): domain Eukaryota; kingdom Metazoa; phylum Chordata; class Actinopteri; order Cichliformes; family Cichlidae; genus Haplochromis; species Haplochromis burtoni. The sequence goes on from NW_024582410.1 coordinate 2,552,292, forward strand.
AACTGATGAATATTAATCTGGGCACATGCTGCTCCTTTGCAGTCATCTCCTCACATCCACCACCTTCCGTACCCCTTCACACTGGTGTAATAGCGCAATCTTGAGTAGCAAATATCCTGGGAGGTTGGTGCGAACTTGATGTGGCCAACATAAATTGGATTTGCATGCGATTTGAAGGGGAACACTAGCTCAGTAGGAGCTTCCATGCAGGGGTAGCAGGTCCTCTCTTGACTCAAAATGCTTCTCAGGAGGGCTTCCTCTGAGTTTTTTTAATTTTTTTTTAATCCTCATTCATTTAATGTTGCCTTGTTTGGACTTGAATTACCACAGAGATTAATGTTATTTTATTTGTTTACCTATCAGATCCATTTTATCATGAAGCACATCCAGCTACAACAAATGGAACAATCCTGCTGTAAATTATAACCAAATTATTTAAACTCAATGGAAATTTTAATGGGTGTATTTGTTCTTTTAGGGTTTTGTGTGTGTTTTGTTTTTGTTTTTTTTAAAGAAAAAAGTTACAATATTAGTGTAATAAATATACATAATATACTGTGTGTTGCTGTGTGTAGGTGTGTGTGTATAATTAATTTCAATCAGAAAATATGAGATGCAGCCTGTAATCGAATTGCCTAAATGAAGCATAATTCCCTGGGAGAATGTGTTTCAGAGAAATGCTTTCAGACAGCAGAGATTTATGTAAAATATGTGTGTCAACATCAGGAAAATCGCCCTTATATGTCTTATACAGTCTCTATGAATGCCACCCTTTTATGGTCTGGCAGCAGTTCTGTCCAGCACAGACTTGTTCACATGATGCAACAGACCACCTTATATAACACTCATCTCCTCTGGAACTGGAGCAGAAAACCACCAGAGCCAATCGTAAGCGCTCCCCTTCCCATTCCCAGAGAGTTTACCACCTTTCAAAATAAGATTGTCTAAATACATATGCAGAACACATAATCAGAACAGTAATTTAACTTCCTGAACAATGGCTGGTTGCATTTTCATTAGGCACTAATTAGTAATCAATACATAATTTTACGAGAGAGGGCTGTTATAGTGTTGGTAATTGCTTCTCATAATATGCTGAAATGCAAATAGAATAGGATCAGTTCTCAAGTTGTGGGCTGAGGCTGAGCATGGCAACAATGGAAGGCTTTGTTTACCAAGCACTGCTAATGAATGTAGTGTGGTGCTAGGAAATTACAGTCCTCATTTTGGCATTTCCTTTGGACATTATTTTTTAATTAAAAGGAGAAAATGGACATCCAGGAATAAAATATCGACTGACATTCATTATATGCACGACAAAAGCTAAAGTTGAACCTACAAAAATGAAAGCAATGTTGATTTAAAAATGAAGATGTATACATTTTAGAGATGGCACGATACCACTTTTTTATGTCCGATACCGATACCGATATCATAAATTTGGATATCTGCCGATACCGATATGAATCCGATATAGTGTTTTTTAACCAACAAAACTGTTTTTTAAAATATCTTGCTGCATTTTGCAAGTCTGCAAGTTCATACTCAAGTTTAAAACAACAACTACACTAAAGCTATTCTGTTATACCTGTATACAAAAAAAATATTTCATAGTTCAGCAATACTGATCAATCTAATAAACTTAAACCTACACCATCCTCCCTATTCTGGTATTTTAAAGAGTACTTAGTGTAAATATTAAGCAACCTAACTAATAGGGTTCCAACTCCCAGCAACAACAAAAATAAATAAATAAAAAATAGGGAACCACCCCTCACGCTCCACCTCATGATGCTTAATCAACGTAATCAACCTTAATTTGATGCAGTGCGAAAAAAAATGCACAGAAATCAATTCTTTTTCAAGAAATATTAAATAGATTCAACATCTTTCTTCAACAAAATTGCAGACTGCACAGATGGTACCTTCCCAAAGTAAAGAGTACTATAGCTTACTAGGGTATATATATTAGACTTAATAGTCACTATATACAGTAATTGACTTCTATTCATTTTACATCAAATTAAAACTTTGGGTGTCAGATAATTATTTATTAAAAGCTTTTATTTATTAGACATTTTAAATGAGAATAAGAAAGAAAAGTATGTCTTTGTGCCCCCTTTTCCCTGTTAATGCCCTATCGGCCCCCCTGGCTAAACTTTGCTAGATCCGCCCCTGCACAGTTACCAGCGTCAGCTACGTAGAAAAAGATCCTCGAGTAGAAAGTAATATTAAATACATTCTAACAACAGCTGATCAAGCTTAAACGTGCTGCTGTTGTTCAGCCGCTGGTGCAAAGTGGGCCAAAAACAAACAAGAGACACGGACTCGCGACAGAAAAGCCGATCAGCTGATCGTTAAGCAGTTTCATGATTGAAGTAGCAGCCGGAGAGCGAGAGGCAGTCGCTCGTTAAGCTTAACGCAGGAATGCTTTACAAACATTCAGAGATGGACTTACACACTTGCTTTACTTCTCTCGGGATAACTTTGTCGGAGATGAAATGCCAGGTTGCTAGCGAAGCTCCAAATGCTATCCAGACCACCGACAGGTCCCGCATGCCACAGCTGCTCTATCACGTGATGCATACTGCTCCAACTGCTAACGTTCTGCGGTGAGTTACGGTGTGTTGCAAGTTTTGTGAGGTGCTTTCGTGATATTTAATGGATCGGATTACATTTTTTATTTTTCTCCGATATCCGATCCAGTAATTTAGGTCAGTATCGGACCGATACCGATACGTAATATCGGATCGGTCCATCTCTAATATATTTATCCACGAAAATCTTCTTATATAGACTTTCGGTTGACCAACTCAATTTAAATGTATATGGTCTCTATTAAAGACTGCATTTGTCTGCATAAATATGATACTGTGGTATATTTATTACAGTTATCATTGAAAACTATATATTCTGAGAACATTGAAAGAAATGTTTGTGTTAACAAACCAAGAAGTAAAGATTTACTTTATACCCTTTGTTATGTGAGTGAACTGTTACTATCACGGTGTTCCTGAGGAGACTCGGTACCTCATACAGTATCACTGGACAAAACGCTGGACTCAAAGGCCCAAAGGAGGAGAAATCAAAGGTGGCTGCAAAGACCACAGCAGCCAAGAGTTTTCAGAACAAGATTAGCCTTAGCACTCCAGATAGAGATGTACTAGACAGATTAGTGACTGACTTTGACCCTTAAGCATGCTTAAGTCATTTTTAAAATGTCGCATTATGAATTTAAACCTGCATATGATCAAATAGATTAGAAATTGATTAGATGATCTTACTGACCACACACACGATCTTAGAAGTCCTGCATTTGTATCAACATCATTAAAAAGGCAGTTGCTGGATTTTTGAGAACTTTTTTAACCAAACTAGGTTAATGTTGTCTCAGAACTGACAACAGAAGGTTCTCACTGGTTAAAACAAACACAGAAGGAAAATTGTGTATAGTGTCCCGATTGTGTCCTCTGAGGCAAGTACTTTGGGAATTTGTAACAAGCAAATATTAGTGTGACTGCATAAAAAGTAATGAATGAAATGTAAAATTACTACAGAGGAACAAAATGACACAAAGCTAGTACCTAAAGAAAAAAGCTTGCACAGCTTCTATCATGTGTTCAGTTTCCTACTGTGAAATAATGCAGGAGCCATAGACAGCCTGTGCCTGATAAAGGTGTGGAAGTTAGAAGGTAGTGGAGCTTTTTGAAGAGATAGAAGTGTAGGTGTTATGATCATCTGCACACATTTTTCTGCTGCTTTCTGGGTTCAGGATTAGGGGGCAGCAGTCTAAGCAAAGAGGCCCAGACCCCTCTCTCTCCCCCGCTACGTTCTCCAGCTCATCAGGGAGAACACTAAGGCGTTTCCAACCCAGCTGAGAGAGATAATCCTTCTGTCGTCTCCTGGTTTTGCCCCAGAGTACATGCTACCTTCTTATCTTACAGGAATCTGAGAAGCATCCTAAGCAGATGTCCGAACCATCTCATCAATGTGGAGTTCTACACTAAACTCCTCCATTTCCTCCAGTAAGAATCCAGTCACCTTTTAGAAGAAGCTCATTTCCACCACAGTCTTATTCTTTTAGTCATTATCAGTCTAAATGGTCTTTTCTGTCATCTGGAATGGCTTCAAGGCTTATTTCTGCAGATATGTGTACAGGTGTGGCTTTAAATTCTGGCTTGTGGCAGACTGTGGCAGAAGCATGATACATTAATGATAAAGTGATAGAGGGAGTGATGCAAATGTTTTTTTTCCTCTCTCCACTTCACAGTTCTTGGTATGCATCTTTCCCCCAAAACACATTTTTCACCTGCAGTAATGTGACATGATAGCAATTCAATCATGGATTCAGGCTTGTGTAGACCTCTACTATGAATGTGCAGAATACACAAAGATGACATGAATCTACTCATCTCTCTCTGTAAGAACTGCTGGAGTATTCCTCTAAAGCAATCACTTACACTCAGTGTCCCTCTTGAAAAATAGATTCTACACTGCCCTAGCTTGCTGCAACTTGAAGCTCAAATTCATATCGAAGCCTGAAACCCTTTGTGAGTTTATAATGAAAAACAGTTCAGCTCTTCCAGAGTCCACACCCCTGAGTGAAGCATATTCAAGCTGTTAAAGTTTGCAGGAACCACACAGCTGATTTGATGTCTCCGAATGTCACTATCCACAATAAGACTATTGATGTTTAGCAAAACTATCGACTCAGTAGCTAATTAGTGTGCCATCAGAGGTTGAACTTAACTGTGCTGGATACGCTCCTCTTTATTTTACTGGTTTGATTATTTGCAATGTTGTTTTGCAAAGTTCAGAATGTGTTGCATTCAGAGGCACTGCGACAATACATTCTTGATCAAATCTATAGGTCAAATTAGCATTTAATTTGTAGCAAAAGCAGCATGTGGCTCATAATTCACAGCCCTCATAAATGTCGATGCTTAAAAAAAATCTAAAGGTTTGTTACTTAATACTTATTCAAGTCTGCTCAAATTAAAACAGAGAAGCTGCACTAATGTAGCCTCTCTGTCTCATCTGCAGCCCTCTTCTCTGCTAATTATGGATAATGGACACAAGCAGGGGAGGTACAGTTCCTTCTGCCAGAATAAAAACAACTGATTAGGAAGACCCGAGCTGCGTCATAGAGAGACGAAGAGGGCTTCGGTCATCAGACGTACTGCACCTTTCTCTTTACTTTGTTATTTTGGTGCGTCAGATGATTGATTGTTCCGGCTGTAACCACACTACTCTCAAACGTACTTTTAGAAAGATTAGTATCTGGAAAGGTCCTTATTTACACATGATATAACATGAAATTGAGCAGAAGTTTTCTAAAGCACAATTAGTGAAAAATTGAATAATTAATCATAGGTCTTTTATGAATTGGCAAATCCAAGTAGGTGGATATAAGCCTCCATTCAGAAATACCCTTCTCAGGAAAAAAGCATTCTTGTGAAATGAGGGGTATTTACAGGAATTTTCTAAAAGAAAATGGGAAAAAACTTTCACTGTTAGAGAGTAGTTAGTATATGTGCACATACTTGTAGGAAAGCCTTCATTTCTTTGAGCAAACGTAGAGAGAGGTCTCTGTAGAAATGTTGTTTTATATCAGCTCAAATCAATGGGGACTGATGCTCAAGACAGTCAGCTAGCCAAATGTGTTTCCTCTCCTACCATTAATATTACCTGTCCATCCACGTGGCATAGTAATGTTTGTCCTGTTTGTGCTGTTGAAAAGTGATGAGATGCAATGCAATGCTTTTATATGATGTTGTAGGTCCATACATACTACAAACAGGCCCTTTTTGGCTGGTGCTAGGTGGTAGCTAGGCAACCTGACGGTGTCTTGATACAGTACATCATGCATACTGTAACTGAAGTTTTGTGGATATAAATTAGACATTATAGCCATTAAAACAGGTCATTTTAGCTCATTGCTACATGATTACTGAGCAGCATAATGACATCATAATGTGTAGTATCATCATATCTGAAGCTAAGTACCAGTGTGCCAAGCGCCTTGTTCAAGTTCGGTTGCGTAGGAGGTTTCAATATAAGAAACATCCACATAGTCAGAGATATTTGTATAATTCCAAATTTTTTAAAACTAATAAAATCACTTTTCTTTTAAAAGCATGAACAATTCAGAGTGACACTACTTAAGCAGTAGTGTACATATATACATTGAATTTTTTGTGGGAGTGCGCCATTTTCATCAGCTCGCGAAAGGCTGGTGACTAGAGATGGACCGATCCGATATTACGTATCGGTATCGGTCCGATACTGACCCAAATTACTGGATCGAATATCGGTGAGAAATAAAAAATGGAATCCATCCATTAAATATCAAAATAGCCCCTCACAAAACTTGCTACATGGCGTAACTCGGCTCATAACCGTAGCACATCGCAGCAGTATGCATCACGTGATAGAGCGGCTGTGTGTATTTGTAGCCTCGCTACCAAACCAGCATTTCATCTCGGAGGAAGTTTTCCCAGAGAGAAGTAAAGCAAGTGTGTAAGTTCATCTGAATGTTTGTAAAGCATTCCCACGTTAAGCTTAACAACAGATATATGGAGCGACTGCCTCTCTCTCTCTCTCTCCTGCTGCTACTTCAATCGTGAAACTGATCAATGATCAGCTGATCGGCTTTTCTGTCGCGAGTCCGTCTCTCTTCTTAGTTTTTGGCCCACTTCTCACCAGAAAGAGGAAACCTGAACAACAGCAGCACTATTAAGCTTGATAAGCTGTTGTTAGAATTTATTTAATATTACTTTCTACACCAGGATCCTTTTCTACGTAGCTGACGGCTGGTAACTGTGCAGGGGCGGATCTAGCAAAGTTTAGCCAGGGGGTCCGATAGGGCATGAACAGGGGAAAAGGGGGCACAAAGACATACTTTTCTTTCTTATTCTCATTTAAAATGTCTCGCTTTTAATAAAAAATTATCCGAATCTTACACCCAAAGTTTTAATCTGATGTAAAATATATAGAAGTCCATTACTGTATATAGTAACTGTTAACTCTAATATCATCTTAAACTCTAGTACTTTTTCCTTTGGGAAAGTACCATCTGTGAATTCTGCAATTCTGTTGAAGAAAGATGTTGAATCTATTTAATTATTCTTGAAAAATAATTTATTTCTGTGCATTTTTCCCCCTGCATCAAATTAAATTTGATTACATCGATTAAGCATCATGAGGTGGAGGGTGGTTCCCTATTTTTTTTTGCTGGGAGTTTGCAACCCTATTAGTTAGGTTGCTTATAATTTCTGCTAAGTACTCTTTAAAATACCAGAATAGGGAGGATGGAGTAGGTTTAAGTTTATTAGATTGATCAGTGTTGCTGAACTATGAAATATTTTGGGCGCAGTGTATTTTTTACATACAGGTATAACAGAATAGCTTTAGTGTTGTTATTTATTTAAACTTGAGTATGAACTTATACAAAATGGAGCAAGATATTAAAAAAATGTTTTATTGATTAAAAAACACACTATATCGGATTCATATCGGTATCGGCAGATATCCAAATTTATGATATCGGTATCAGTATCGGACATAAAAAAGTGGTATCGTGCCATCTCTACTGGTGACCTGCCAGCTCACAGAACTGACCTTTTAAAACTTCTAAAACTATGCTGTGCTAACTGTGATTGTGTCCCATTAAACTATAACTGTATTTGCGTGACCATTTTTATCTTTCTTGCTGTCAGGAACCCTTACCGTTTTGTCCATTTTGATCTGCCCAGCATTGTGCTCTGGTTCTTGATGAAACATAAAAGGTCATAAAAGGTCCAAATAGCTTGACTCACAGAATACTGAGTTTGCCTTTGTGATGGCCACAGCCAGAATCTGAATGCACCCCGCTGGTTTCACCCGGGTCTCCATATGGAAAAGGAAATAGGTTTGTCACATTTAACTGCTATTACGCTTGAAGAAATACTACACAAAAGTCTAAAATAAGGTCATAGTGTGGCGAGTGTTTGCTCTTTTCATCATTTCAATGTCCCTGCTGTGAAAATAAGAATCGCTTATGCTGTCTTTACTATAGTCTTCAACCAAGAAATAATCCCAGCCAGTCTGTATGCTTTCTTGCAGACATCTAGCCCTTTGTTTTTAGGTGATGGTTGAAAACTGTGTTTTATAACATATGCAGTAATGCAGTGGAACGGTTATGCAGTCGTTAGGGCAAATGCAAACTGATTTACATTGATTTACAGGTTGGATGGCGCTCGGAATGACTTGGGTGAGGTGGAGATGGTAATCAGTGTAACTGCCAGGCAGCACCAAATCATTTTCTGTCTCTCTCTCTTTTTTACTCTAAATTATATAAGGACAACCTCTTACGATATTTTTTTATGTGTATATGTACACTGACAGGTGATTTTATTTTGAAAAGTCCCATATTTTGCTCACAACAGTAAACTTTAATCTCCATCTACAATGCTCAGGGTGGAAAATGGTCAGTGCTTTCTGAGGAACAAATCTCTGCAGAGGTTTACTGTATTGTCTACAGCGAGACTAATTCAATTCTCCCGTCCTTTGCTGCCAGCTTTATGTCCCAGTCAAAGCATGCTCTCATCAAACAAACTTGATTAAAAAAAAAAGATCTATGTGGCTGCTGGATGATGAAGTTTATGTGCGTGTGTGTGGCTGTGTGGTTTTGTCCCAATGTCCTGACATACAAAAGGACCTTTGTTTATCCATTTAAATTCTGACAGAGGGCCAAAAAAGCATGTAGGTTACTCAGGGCCACAGAGATCGACCTCAGTGACAATAAGCCTGCAGTCTGTGACTCGGAAAACATGTTGCTGTTTTAGTATGAAAAGCTCAACAGTCTGTTTTGCATTATTCACTTTCAAGTGTTCAGTTAATCAACTTTAGCGGGAGGAAAGAGTGGATTTGATACGCTTGACATCAAGACAATATGGCATTGATGGAAAATGCATATAAAATATGGAGTGCATATTTCTTTGTGTGTGTTATTTTTTTAGTTAAAGGAAGAAAAGTTCTACTGAGCAGATTTCAACAGCTTTTCAGGAGAGGTGAGATCAATGTTGAGGCATATTGTCTGGTGTGGAAACAAAGTTCATGGAAGCTCATTAGATGCCCCACCTCAAAGATTCCTAAAGAAAGAATTGGTGAGAAGGTCCAGCACAAAATTGGATTTCTTCTACTCTCTTAACTGCAGAATACCTACCACTCAATGTGAAACTAATGAACTGGCCCTGGATATGTGTCTGAGATCAAACACATGCACCCACAGTAGCAAGGGCAAACATACGCTTTAAGAATTATTGGCTATTTTCTTCCCTCTGCTCTCAAAATGAAAGAATATCTAAGCATCACTGCAAGTGTATTATATTTAAATAAGATCTAGTGCATGTGTGTTAGTCTATTTTGAGTGAGAATGAGTTGTGCTTATCACAAACTCCCAGTTGGTGGTTTCTTTTTGTTGGTAATGAAATGGCTCTGAAGGAGTAAAGTAGCAGTAGTTGTTATCTAAAGACAAAAACACCAGTTTATGGCCCAATAAAGCAATTTTAGTGCATGCTAATTCCATAGTTTTTTATGTAACTTTTTTTTCCCTCTTAGTGATCTTATCTGGATCCATTTATCTGGATCTTTTATATTGTTCGTTATCATTTTGATATTGCCCGTCTCAGATAGCATCAAGGCATTTTGAACAGCTACAAGAGTGTGAAGGCAGAAAAATCTTTAAGCAATCTGAAACCTCGGAAGGAAAAATCCAGGTTTTGGTGTCAATGGTGTGAAGCCTTGTTTTTTTCTAACTCTGGGATTTTCTTTGACTGTCAGCATTTAAAGCACAGGCAACGATTTTACTTCTAACTTCTAACCTGCTGATTCTGTGAAGCTCCTGTTCCCTTTCTGAACTTAATGCAGAGGAGGTCTACAGTTATCAGGGCACTGGCAACGCTTATGCACTATGCACTTCATCACTCAGCGACCCTGCTCTGTAACGTCACTTGTCTGCCACGAGTTGATGTGACTCTACTGCAATAATACCGCTTACATGTAATATCTGCAGGGGAAGAAATTTCGCAAACTAACTTGTTGTATTAGTGGAATCCTATCGAAGTACCACACAATGGGATACTGCAATGGGACTGAAAATACCCAAATTAAAAGATTAACAGGTGTGACCAAGTAATTTTGTTCATATATTTTGTGTTAGCTTAGCAAAGCTGTGACACCATGGGTGCAGTGGGTAGCTGCATTTTCATTGATGCTCTCTTTAAATAAGGATTGTTACATTTCGAACAATTGTTACAAATTTCCCTAATTTTTTGATTTATCGTGAGTCAATGGTCATCTTAGTATAGTTTTAAAGCAAAGATGGGGGGTGCATCAGGATGATACTTAATAACACGACTGCTTATATCTGACAGAGGTAATTAGAAATAAAAACATGGCCATAATAAAGGGCTGCTTTAGATAAAAGACTCTTGTAGCTGAGATTAAATTATGACTTAAAATGTTTTAATATGACTTAAACAGAATATACATGCACTATAAAAAGTGTATGTAGTGCATTTAATATCATATTACATCAGCATGATTGCTGCATTAAACATCTGATCTAAAGTTTGTGTTATCAGTGTTTTGTGTCAGCCTTTCGCATTCATTTCTACGCTGTGCCTGAAGAGAGATAATTGCCTCTTAGCTAAAGTCTAACTTTGAGTTCATACGTCCCGTCCCTCTCTTCGACTCCATCAGTTGAGCACGCTAATGAGTGTTTCCTAGCAACAGTTAAAACAGGGCTAGTAAAGTCAGCATTGGCAAAAAGACTGCTTCTCGCTGAGATCTTTTTCTTTTCTTCTCAACAAGCTATTCATGTGCCATCTGCATGCACGAACAATACCCGTTTTCACATTAACATCAGAAAGCTTGTTCTCCTCTGCCAAGATTTAATTATGTTGCATTCTAAATTAGCCACCATCTTGAAGCCCCAGTGCCATGTCTTTGATGCAGTAACATGGATGATGGGAAGAACTCATGCTGGACATGAAGCTGACAATATACACACATACCTATACATGCATAACACCTCACCCCACGTGTCTTTGCCTGCAACAATAACACGCTGATATAAATATATCCTGGACAGAACGGTGTTTTTTTTTCACCCGGTAATGACTGTGCATGTGCACTCACACCAGGTGATGGTGTCCTGAGGGGTGGACATAATAGTTGATTGTATGTATTTATAATTAAAATATGTGACACTGGTATTCTTCCCAGAATTGTAATGACTGAAATTATACCTTGTATTATCCCTTTTAACAAAGATTGAAAAGTGAAGGAGACCCTATCATCATGATCGCCACAGAGATCTGTGAGATGAGCCAAATGTGACTCAAATTAGCCTTATTGGCAAATAATCCACATTTGCTTCACACCTGTAGAAGCCAGATAATGCAGTTTGATTGTAGTATCATCCAGAGTGCAGACGGCGTGCTGTCATTCAGTGTGTTACATGAGAGGATTGAGTCCTGATCAACTGTAAGCAGACAGGAGGGGGATTTCAGAGAGAGTCTGATTTACTTTCTAGATTGGCTCGTTTTCTGTGAACCTATAAAACTGTGCGTTGGCAAACCGGTTTGTCTCTTAAGATTGTGTATCTCAGACAGTAATGCATCCTTCTAATGCACAAAGACAAGTCGTCTCTTACAGAATTTTGTTATTCATCTAGGTTTAATCCTAAGAGCATTGCCTCGAACGGCTTGGCCGAAGAGGTTCTGCTCCAAATACAACAGCGTTTGATGGATGTGTGCCTCAAACTGGGTCCATTCTTAGAAGAGAGGTTACCAGTGAGGCTGGCAGCATGCCACAAAATGGTCATGGTTGTCTCCTCTAATAACACATCAACTTATGCAAAGTCTGCTTACCTCTCAACTCATTTCAACTCGTGTACTGGGAAATAGTCACGTGTATCAGGTGGCTGAACCCCCATCCCTTTATATAATGTGGAAAAACATAATGCAAATGCAAAGGGTAAGGACTTAATCATTCAAGGGCAAAGCACAGGAGACACAGGGATTGCAAGTGCTGTGTCATCATCATGCAGGGAGACCATCTGAATGTTATTATGCTGTCTGATTTGAGTGCCAGCTTCAAGGGCATTTTCTGCCCAGGTACTGAAGTTCTTTGTGGCACTCAACCAGACTATCATTTCATTAATGCAAGACAAAAATATTTCCCTTTATTTACCCAGTCCTTAATAAGTGTACTTCTGAGTGCTCACATTTTAACAATGTCCAGTCCGGAGGCTGTCTGTTGGCTCCAAGGTTACAGCTGTTTGCTGGCTCTGATGTCTTGGGGGAAACTTTTTATATATAATAGTGCTGCTAAGTAAGTCTGTTTTGTTTTACTGATCAAAGTGGATCCAATAGCACTTGAGGTTTGGCTACTTGGAGATTTAGAGTTTTCTATATTGACAGTGTTCCACCTACACCTACAACTGAGCATTAACAAGCCTGTAGTGGTTCAAAGTGTAAACATATGTTTAATTTATTTCTATAATCAAAGCAGCAAGTCTTGTTTCATCAGCTTATGTTCTCCTTTTAACACAATCACACCAGAGCCACAGATGGGCTACACTAGGCACGCCTGTTGCATATATAATCCAATCACATATTCATGTTTTTCTAGCATACAGACTGTACTTTTAGTTTAGTTTTCACTGTTATTTTTTCTTTGTTGTTTTTTTTCCAGCTTTGTAAATTGTCAAAAATGCAATACCATTGTTAGATGTCATGCAATTTAGCGTGATGACAAAAGAGAAATCTCAGGCAGTGTAATTAGCAGGCAAGGCATACCAGGTTATTTAAAATTTTTTTATACTCCTCTCTGGCATCTGTAGCAGCATGATTATCAAATGTTTTCATGTCAAGAGAGAGAAATGTTGACTGACGGGCCCGGCCTGGCTGGAGCACCAGATCATACAATAACTGACAGCAGAGACCCATCCTTTCTCCTTTACACAAAAAAGGAAAGAAAACAAAGCAAACAAAACATTTAATTATTCTTCCACAGCATCAACAGACACAGGCGGAGTAGAATGGATGTGCGGCAGTCAGCCTGACGGGGCCGTTTTTGAGTGTCAAAAGAGACGAAACATAAACACTAACACCACAGAGTGAAAAAAGCCTTGATAGGAATGCAAAGATTAATTGAATATGCTAATTTGCTTTTTAGATACCTGTTTATGAAAATCCATTAAAATCATACACATAATAATATCCAGCAGCAGCAGCTGAGTGCAGTGACCTTCACTGCTCGAGATATCTGTTTTCAGCCTTAATTGATAAATACTTTAGTGAGAGCTACAATTGTGTGTCTGTTCATTAACACTAAAAAATCCTGTTTTTTTTTATTTATTTCACAGTAACCTCCATTCTACTTGTAAAAGGCACCAAAAGCCTGGATTATCCTATAATACAGGATAATCTATGGCCGTTGTAGATATCTTTGCGTACCCACGTTAGACTTGTAGTCAAGACCGCCTAATCCGAGACCAAGACAAGACCAAGACCACGTAAAAGCCAAGACCGGTCTCGAGACATCCAACTCTAACCCACGTTGCATGTTGGCAAAATTGTGCTTTTTACCTCACTATCCATAACAAGAACATCACCACAAACAAAAACATTGTGTCCTAGTTTGCATAATTAATCTTACTGGAGAAGAGAGAGGAGGTGTAAACTCCAGATGCCACTCTAAACAGAAAACAAGGCATCGGTATGCAAACAGCTGAAAAAAACGGGGTGTACCAGACAGAGTCATACGGCGGTCCCATTACATCCCATAAAAATACAAGTGCCCCCGTGCAAAGGTTTTGGCAAGATAGAAGTGTATTCATCTTTTCACTGCTTGCTAACAGCCTCATTGCTGCACGTCTGCCAGATTCTTTGAGCCAAATTCAAGTGGGCCTCAAAGCTGGTTGTTCTCAAGGCTGCCAGTCTAGTGGGAAGGAAACGACCAACTTCAGAGAAACAATCGAACCTGCTCCATCCATCCTTCAAACTGCACAGAGAGCTTGATTTGGAGAATGGCAAAGCCTCCTGTTTCTCAGGAGTAATATCTCCATACAGGATATTGGCTTTGTGTCCGTTCAGCTAAACAAAGAAGTAGGCATTGTTCCTTAAGCATTTGTCCGTCCGGTTTCTTATTAAATAGATGCTCAGATCTAAACACTAATATGAGCCTAGATTTAATATGGTGTGATTGTGTGTGTGTGTGTGTGTGTGTGTGTGTGTGTGTGTGTGTGTGTGTGTGTGTGTGTGTGTGTGTGTGTGTGTGTGTTTTTATGAGACTGCTGCTCCTATTGCATAGGGGTATTGAAGTATTCTCTTGTGTTGCACTGAGAAATATTTAATGTGTTGTCCAGAGTAACCAGATAAATGTGCAGTGGGGTGGCCAGCTCTTGATCTCAACTACAGAGGTTTGAATCTCAGAAGACCTGGATGTAGTAGTCATGCAAAATAATTTGGTGATTATGCCTCTTGCCTGGCATTGTACTGTACTTTGAACTCCCCTACTATATTGACACCAGATAGTCTTAACTGTTAATAATGAAAGCCATGTGTATGTTTTACCAAGAAAAATGTTGTTTCCCTTTAAATAGATGAATTGCCCTTCTTAACAAATCCATAATGACTAAGTGAAAATGAGGCTTTACAAAGATCTGCAAATATATTTAAATGGAAAAAGTCCTCATTTGTGGAAGTATTTACCTCTTTTGCAGTGGGTTTCCTAGTTATAATCATGTGCGCTGCACTGTGTGTGCTTTAATTAGCCTTGATGTTTCTGGAACCTGTGCCAAATTTCATGGAATGTGCACATAAGAGCAGGTAGATAGAAGCCACTTTTGAGTAAAAGGCTTATTTGATTTTGTCAAATTACTTTTAAGGGACTCTGGTCAATCATCTGAAGAGACAAAGATGTAATTCTCTGGACAGAACTCCAAGCTCTGTGTCTAGCCTATATCAGGCACTGTTCATCTGGCTAATACCATCCCTGCTGGGAAGCATAAGTGTGGAAGACAACTAGGAAGGATCACTGCAGTCAAAATAGAAACACCCTTGAAGAAAAGGCCAGACTTATCCACAGTGTGTAAAGTCTCAGCTTAGGGCAAGATGCCTTTCTTCTCAACAATGTAGCTGGAAGACAAGTCTCTGTCCTTGAGTAGCCCCATAAAAAGCCCAGAGTTAAACCCCACAGGACATCTGTGGAGAGGCCTGAAGAATCGCAGTTGACATACGGTTTATATCCAATCTGATGGAGCTTGAGAGGGTCTGCTTCGAAGAATTCGAGAAAGTTCCTCTGATCTGTAATTGCTGCCAGGGAAGAAACGAGGCTCAAAGGTCTGAATGTTTGAAGTTTTACATCATTGACAGAATAAATTATTTTTCGTGTGTAAATTTCAACATTTTTAGTACATCTTGAAAAATGTAAGGCGGCATATTTTCATTTGGCCATTGTAGTTATCAAGTCTACACTGGCAAAAATGATGAAAATATATATTGACATTTTTAAATGGAACACACTGACCACAGTTTAGCAGAAAGTGGAGTAATCAGAATACTTTATGAATCAAATGCATTGTTGTATGGGTTGGTAGTGGTTGGGTATGAAGGCTTGAAAAGATTCATTCTATTTCTGCAAAAAAAAAAAATGCAGGTTTCCTTAATTGAAGAACACAAGAAACACATTTTAATTCCAATATTCATCTGTGCGGTTAGACTAGTCCTAAAAGTTTCTGGTTGGTTTATGTATTTATTTTAGTAGCTATGAAAACTAGCTTACATCCAGTGGGCCTGTATTGCTCGCTCACTTTGAGGAATAGCATTGTTAAATTACTCGAGTTAGATTAAAGGTATTTAACTTAAGAGGTCAGTCTCTTTATTTAGGATATTTGGATGGTTTCAGGTCATCCCTGGTTCAGTTTTACATTATTCTGTGGTCTAGAATACACTCGTAAATATACACTCATCACCCAATTCATTAAAACCAGGTCAGACTCCGGCTTGACATCAAAACTGCTTTACTTTTTGGTGCTTAAATTCAACTAGGTCCTGGAAAGTATGCTTAGTCATTCTGGTCCATATAGATATGATAGCATCATACAGTTGTTGCGGATTTACATCCATGGTACAGATCTGTGGAAGCCATTTAGCTACACTGAACTCATTGTCATGTTCAAGAAACCATGTTGATATTATTTGAGTTTAGTGACATGGTTTGTTATCAAGCAGGAAACAACCATCAGGAAATGGATATACACTGGTCATCACGGGATAGACATGGTCCACCATTACACATATCAATCAGTTGATTGGTGGTGTGATGGTGTGGAGCCATGCTTTCATGTTGTTTCTAACAAAGTATGAACCTACCATCCGAATGTTGCAATAAAAAAAAAAAAGCTGTCAGGGGCTGGGTCTGTAACGCAGCATTTTGGGCTTGTTTTGTATTTTGTATTGTCTTATGTTAGAAGTTCTTGTGGTATTATTTAGTTACGGTTTAGTTGAGTTTTATTCTAGGTTTTGTCTCATCCATGTCTCTGTGATTTATGAGTCTTTTCCTGTCCTCTGTATAGTCTGTCTTGTCCTCTGTGTTTTACTTTCTGTTATGCCAGTGCTTTAGTCTCTACATGTGTTTCATGTCTCCTCAGGTATTTCTTGTCTCTATGTCAAGCTTGTGTTGTCATGTCTACGTTCAATGCCGTTTCCTGTTTTATTGTGAAAGGCCCTGTCCTGTGTGCAGTGGGTCTCGTTTTGCTTCCCCTTGTCTTGTTAGGTCTGATTTTTCCCAGCTGTATTCCCACCTGTTCCCCATCCTCTCATTAGCCTTCTGTGTATATAAGTCCTTTATTCAGTGTTGGTTTGTCTGGTTGCATGTTTCTGTGAGTTTTGGCTCTCCTCAAGCGCCTGTTCACGTTCATTTTCTGTGTATGTCATGTTTTAGTTTTGGCCAGTTTAGGTTTCAGGTTAGTTTTTCTTCAGTTTGCCTTGCCTTATTTTTTTGTTTTGACATCAGCTCAAATAAACGGCTCGCTTTCTGTTATACTTTGTTTTTCTCCCGTGTCTGCATTTTGGGTCCACACCTCAAACACACCAGCAATCCCCACCGTGACAAAAGCCTAAATTTCAGCTGACAGAAGTGGCACCCAATGTGGTCTTCTGCTGCTGTAGACTATCTGTTTCAAGGTCCAGGATGTTGTGCTTTCAGAGATCGTCTTCTGCATACCTTGGCTTGCTCATTTGAGCTGCTTTTGCTCTCTTATCATCTTCCTATGTAGTCTCCATCAGTCTAGTCATGGATCAACAAGGCATTTTCACCCAGAGAAATGTGCGCCCACTGGATATTTTCCTGTTTTTCTGTAAACTCCAGATCCAGCTGTGTGGGGAAAACCCCAGGAAATTAGCATAAATTTGCTTGAAAATGTCAGCACTGGTCTCCAGTTCTAATAACACTGATGTTTACTGAAACTGACACCAACATGAGCAATTTCTGAAGAATACCATCGATATACTCTAAATAGGCTTCTACACTCTTCGGACAGCATTGTTTTTTGCCAACGTTGAGGACATACGTAACATCAAGACACTGACACTTTGACACAAGGCTTTGGCCCACAGACAAGCAGTGAAACTGCCATGATAAACATGTTTGAACTCCCCTCCAGCAGACTCCCAGGATGGGTGTTTGCTGTGGATATTAGTGTGGCGGCAGGACAACATGAGATGGGTCCTTTGAATAGAGAGCATAGAATGAAAGTTGGGATAGCTGTGATGGTGCAATAGCTTTGAAAGCTGTGAAATAGACTAAAACACACAGATCTGAAGTTTAGGATTTTTTTTCCCTTTAGGATAATGAAACATGAAAGGTCCCATCATGCCAAATTAGTTTTAGCTTCAAGAGGGCTGCCATTACTCGCTGTACTTTAGAAACTTGGCCAATCATTTTGGTGACGTGTATCAAGTCTTCTTGATTCATAGCTTGTCTGCTACATTTGTTTATTTCTGTTGTATCAGTTTCTTTTGTGGTAATGATTATAACTGCAGTTGTCTATGTTGATTATTAGGACATTGACTTGATAGGATATGATTTAAGTGATATTAATTACGCATTCTTTGTTAACATTTGGCAGCAGAACCCTCAGGCACATTACTCACTGTAAAAGGCCTATTCTTGACCTCTCCACTATAAAAAATAGACATTTCTTTAGGCCCTCTCCACTTAGATTACTGGATGCTAATGCCAGTGAGGCTGACTGGTTTCCCCAGGCATTTGAAGTCTATTTTGGGACCAAGTATCCCAGTGGGTATATGGTGAGGTGTTTTTCAAGCCCACATGTCTGTTACACATTCATGAAACACCTTTTCAGTAAAAGCACAGAGTTGGCTTTCAAAGCCCTCCTGCTGTCTACTGGTAAATATCAGCTGCTAATTAGTGGCTGATATGTACCAGTTACTTAACTCGGATATATTTGGCAGCTTGTTTTACATTCACAAAGATTACTTCATTACATTCAACATAATCTCTCACAAGTTTCTGAAGGTGATAATATTCAACCTGTAGATTTGCTTTATTGGACATGTCTATTTCCAAATTGAAAAAAAAAAAAGCCAAAGGAAGAAAATGCAAGAAATGCTGAAGGTGCTTCCACATTTTGCCACCAGACCAGGCTGTTATTTTTTTCTACCAGTCCTGTTAATGGCATGGAGTTTTTACACCTTTGGATATGGTGCAATATTGCCAGCCTTGTACAAAACGAATGTTTCCTTTAGGCAATGCTTCAACTTTCTTAAGGGTCGCTGCTCCCTGACTGAAAAAAAAAAAACAATCCCCAAGTTTCTCTTTAATAGCACCATCCTTGCAGGGCCAGTTAAGAAGCACTATGACGCCAGCGTACAGTACAGCTTTGATCTTGTACGTTCTGGGCTTGTGGGGGTTCTGGAAAATGAAATTAAAAGGATTAAATTGAGACCACCTACATAACCAAGTGGCTGCATATCACATGGAAGTACCTCCTACAATCTCAAGTTATCCTCTTGTTTGACATACCGTGTTGGTTTTGCATGTTTGGCTGGATCAAACACAAGCACCTGTTGTATAAACATGTTCCTCTCATCTCTTTTTATTATGAGCCTCAAAGATCCAGTGACGAGTATCCAGTGTAGTCAGACTCTCATTTTTGAGAACTGTAGAGAAAGGTATGAATAGTTATGGTTTCTTTTTGTTACGATTTCTATTGCTTGTTTGTCCTTTGAACCTATTTAAGGGTACCAGCATGTGTTGTTTGCTACTGCTGCACTGCTACACAATGTGCCATCTGCTTCCTGTAAATGAGACCACCGATGCCTGTCACCAATTATTGTAAGATGTATTAACATTTTAAAACAGAGGTTTGAAGTTAAGATACAAATCAGTTTCACAACATTTGAAAAAAAAAAAAAAAGATTGAAACCCAAGCTAATTGAGTTCAAAATTAGGGTAAACCCAATTATTTCTTATGGAACTGAAGGACAAAATGAGAATTGGGATGAAAAAAAAATACATTTATTTTAGAATGGAAACTGCTGTAGGAGGAAATTAGAGGTATTATAATAATAATTTAAAAGCATCGTATTCAGGATACGCTCTGGTCTAATCTGTTAAAAATGAAAGTTTACAAGCCATGTTTACTAAATTTTGTTGAGTCATCTGCAGCTGTTATGTCTTTCTGTTAATTTAAATATAAATACTGTTTGACAAAAAGGTGTGTATGTTATGTTTATACATATATTACATTTAGTGAAAGAGGAAAAAGCTTGTCTTTGTCCTACAGTGTGGTTAGGATGGATTTGAAAGCATGTATTTTAATTTCCTCGTATTGCCTGACATAACATACCACCTCTAAGCTTATTCACTGAAGTTAATAGTGGACACTGAAAGATTTAACAGTATGAACTACATTAATTAGCGGCTACTAGCAATTAACCACCATAAAACCTCCGCCTTCGGGCACAAGTAGTATTTATTTAAAACTATCTAATAGTCTGTGGCTAATACTGGACATCTTTATTAAAAAAATCCTACAGTGACCCACTAATTAAATTTTCAGGGAAGCCTCAGTTGTATGCCTTCATTTGGCCCATTTCATTACATTTAAAAAAATACTGGTGGGATTACCCAAGCCATTTAAAAAACATTGGTTTTACTCTTACCCTGTATTTGTCAGCACAGATTACATATCTCCTGTTAGTGCAGATTTTCGTTTTATAATGACACTGTGAAATTTGTTTTTCAGTGAGCTGGAAGTGGAAGACAGGAAGGAACGTCTTTGACTGAAGATACTGTAAGTGTCAGGCCAATAGGCTTTTCATCAGATCTGTCATTTCACCTGTATGGAAAATGGACAGGGCCTTTAGTGTACGCCCTTTACCCCATGCTATACACTCCCAAATTCCAATTTTCCACCAATTGTGTAGTTTATAAAAATGCCTTAATTATATTTACCAAAAATGACATCTTGCCCTCTGTTATTCTCTGATGCACGCACACAGTATCAATCAAATCAGTAAATCCAACAGGGAGCCAGAATGCTTGATGGCCTCTGGTCTCGTTTGAGATGCAGACATTGTCCTGTTGCCTCCTTTAATGAGATCTGGAGGCGTGCAATCTAATATTCACCAGTGAGGCTCCAACATGGCCCCTGAGCCTGTAGCCCAGAAAGCTGTGTGTTAATTCAATGAAGTGAAGTCAGCTGTGATCAGAAGGACCGGCGTGGCCATCCAGTCAGGTGGATGAGTACTGGCTTTTGTGTTTTCTGTTTATTCGTTATTTAGTAGGCCGGACTTTTACTTGAATGTTTGGATAAATATTTCAAGCAATTCAATCAAGCAGAACTGCTTTGGGATTGAATCTTAGAAACCGACATACTGGGGTCAACAAAGCTACATAAAGCCTGTCTATGAATAGCAAACATGAACAGTGCAGAGAGAATTGCTTATTGCACTTAAAATAACAACATAGTCTCCCAACAGTTTGAAAATAGTCACGACTTGTAATCGACTGGTTTTTGCCTCCGGACACTAGATTTTCAAGTGCTATTTTTTGCGGAGTGAATAGTTTTGCTGCTCCCAAGTTCAAGTCCTAAACATCACACATTTGTATTGTTTTTCAATATGTCAATAACTAAAAAAATACTTTACTTGGTGACATTTAAAATGACCTAGTTATGATTAGAATATAGAAACTCATTTGTTAGGTTTAAACAGAAAATACTTTTTTAGGTTTAGGCAATAACACTTTTGTGTCTCTCTGCTCGGTCTGTACTGAATATCTGCTGCAGACCTGAAATGTGCTTTCTTATGAAATACACTACTTCAAAAGTTGTGGTGCCAAATTATCTCTATAAACACAAAGAAATAGTGGGGTTTTTTTGTGACTACTTCATGTTGCTATGACAGCAGACCAAAAACTGAAGTTTATCTTCCCTTCAGGCAGTGAGATTAATTACACAAATGCCAACATACTATATGGATACCATATGGTATCCATATAGTATGGTATCTCTCAGTTTCAGTTTTTTCAGCCACCTTACCTCAGGTGTGTAAAATCAAGCAGATAGCCTTGCAGTGTGTCTTTACACATATCTGTGAAAGAATGGGTCACTTTAAAGAGTGCATCAGGTGACTGGGTGACATTTCTTCCAATCTAATGATATTTCCTGTGTTTTTATTTTGTTAGTTTTCCAAGTTGGCAAAATCATTGTAGTTAGAGTTCATTTGTTTTTGTTTTTATTTTAGTAAACTTCAATGTTTTTTCTCATCCAGTTTTAGTTTGTAGTTTAATTTTCCTCAACTATAATAAGCCTGGTGTAAAACTCAGTAGCTGTGAAATTCCAAACATCAGCACAAAAACTGTGTGCTGGGAGCTTCATGGCTTGGGCTTCTATGGCAGCTCCTGTAGGTTTGATGTGTAGGTAGCCCAGTACACACTGTGTATGCCTCCAATTAGGTCTCCTGCTGAGGCTGGAATAATCTGAATATAATCAAGGATAGGGCTGTTCGATATAACAACATATATCGGATGACGATATAAAAACGTCTATCGTTTCATTTTACACTATCGTTTGTTTTGCAGTGTCGCAAAATAAACTGTTTACAGCAATATTTTTTCATCGTTTTGATGGTCACTGTAGTGGCTATATTCATTTCTTAAAGTTCTCTCTTTCTCTTATATTTAATATAACCACACTATGGACGGACAAGCGCCTGTTTTTATGCGTTGTGGTTAGCAACAACGACGGTAACAATCACCATCGCGTGTCCGCTTGTTCCACATAAACCTTTCACAATAAAGCTCAAGATCCTGTTGAGACTTTTCAAAATAAACTGAATCACGTGAAAGAGGCAGAGTGTTTATGGATGAGAAGTAAAAAAGAGCTGTCAGGTGCTAAAAAAGAAACCTTAGACTCAAACGTTAGAACAGGCTTTTCCCCGCAGCACGCCGTGTAATAAATACTCACAAAGAAAACGGCGGCCGTTACAACTTATGTCTAAAAATGTGTAGCTTCATGCATCGGTTAAAACACTCGACTCCAGCTACATGACGCGCAGCTGGAAACACTTCACGCAAGTCGAGCTGCCCGAGATTCACATAATTTACAGAAAATTTTACATTTTTGTGATTTATATCGTTATCGGGACGATGGAATTCTTATATCAGGATATGAGATTTTGGTCATATTGCACAGCCCTAATCAAGGACATTCATAATTTGAGTGGTGAGGGTTTATTACTTTTTCTGCTATCTTCTCATACCTGTTAGTTGAGGACAGTAAACCTTGAGAGAGTACTACTGTATATTAATAGATAGTCCTGACTACTGTCTCTGCTTTTGGCTTTTTGGTTTGATGTCGGTCATCATTCCTGCTTTGTTGCTAGTAGCCACTCAAGATGTTACATTACCTCCACTATGAAAGCATCAGTTCTAACTGTAGCAAATTAAAAGGAGTGCTGTGCTCAGTATTGAGCTCAAAAGAAGTGTAAAACAGTTTATTTGGACTTGCTAAACATTAGTTAATACAGAATAATTCAGAATAATTCTCTTGAGTTTCTCTATACATAAGTGTACATTTGCAGATAGCACTAATTAGCACTGTGATTTGAAGCAGTGTAGCACCCACTCCTATCTGATGATGATGATGATGATAGTTCCTGCGTCTGTCCCAGCTGTCAACCATGATTGATGGACTGTGCACTTCCCACCTCCAGTTGCCGGTGTTCACTGCTGTTTACCTGATCTCACATCCAGAGATGTTTAAGCCGCCTCACATTAGCAAGCATATTAATCATCCTTCATGCCATATGATTGGGTTAAATCCTAGTCTACCCAGGCTCTACGTTTTGCCGGAGGGTAACAGAAGGATGAGCGCACTTATTCCCCTTTTAAACTCATTTATTGTTCGTCAGCCACTGAAAAAAAAGAGTACGGCTAACACACAGGTTCAGTGTGCTTCAAAATAAAAACAACATGACCAGAAATGTGTTCGACAAATTACCCATATGACGAAAGACGAGCCTTAATGGCTTCCAAAGATAAAGTGTAGTGTTTCAGAGGTGATTCATTGTTTCTTCACTTAAAGTGAACATCTTTGGGATTGTTAAAAAAAGTAATTTGGTGGTGTTTTCAGAGCAGTGTTTGTTGGTGTAGTATTTTGCAGATATTTTATAGTGTTTGACTGAGAAGGCTGTATAACCTCCTGGCATTTTCAGTGCGCAGAAAGCAGAGAACAGTGTGCTGAGCCATTTTAAATTTCACATTACTTTAACAACTAATAAGTGGCTGATGTGTTCACCTCCCCTCATCTAACTGCTAAAAGTGCGATGTTTTGGAAAATAGCAGAAGCACTTTGTAGATGCATGGTAATCATGTAAGCCAAAGACGAGTCACATTTATGTAATTTGCAGTTGTTTTTATTTACAGTTTGCGGATGCACTTACAGTACTGTGCAAAAGTCTTGAGTCACCACTCAACTCTTTATATTTTACTAGGAAAATATAAAATGGGTGCAATGATTTACTGATTTACATACACGTAAATACAATAGAATTCTAACAAGCTTAAAAGTTTATATGTGACAAAACACAACCTGAACTTTCTCAGTTAAGTCTTGATGCATGCTCAATCATCCATTTAGGGAAATCTCAAAAAGCTGATTCTGTTGATCTGGATGGAGTGCGGAGTCAAGGAGGCCATTTACGTGAAAAGGGAACGACCATCTCTGAATCGAGGAGGGGGCCTAAGGGTACATCTTTCAGGATCTTACAATGCTGTGATTGCAGCCATTCCCCAACTCTCTATGAATGGTGCCATTGATCAGTGGACTTTGGTCAATGGTCATGACAATTTGAATGTTGATGATCAAAAAACTGACCTCGCCGCCCATCGTTATCCAGTGGTGTTAGTTTCAGTCATGAAACTGTACCGTTTATAAGGTCGGGGAAACCTGCAGTCAGCTGAGACTGAAGAAGTCACTTGGATTAGTGACGAAATGTTTCTCCACTGAAAACGCTATGTCCAGTTAAGTTCTGCATATTTTACTGGGGTTTGAGTTGGTTTGTTTTCAGGATCAATAGACGGTCTTTAACAATCTATTTTGACTGGCTGTTGTCTAACTTTGTGAACTATTTGTTCATAAAGTCAGATAAGTCTGTAAATTAATTGCTTGGAATGTCCCTACTATGGACATATTTATATTGTAGTAAACTAAATGCAACTTAAAGCTCGAGTAGTCAGCATGTTTATGATATTGCTGGACAAAACATTCATCTTCCTTTCAGCAATTTATTTCAAGCAATCTCTGAACTAGCGTTGGCAAGTGTCTTAAAATCAGTACACCAAAGAAACAAGAGGTATCCCAAGTCAGCTGATCATTCTTCTCTCTGATTTAGTTGATGTTGAATATTTACCTCAAGGAGGTAAACTACTGACATTTGCAAATTACAACTACAAAAATTATGCAATTGAAAAGGTGACAATCGACATAGACTAGTTCAGTTGTCCAGTCTCAGTGAAAATGAATTCAATTCTTCTTCTTCTGTGCACTTTAGAAAGTCTAACCTGTGATAATAGACTGACCAATCCAATCACAGGTCTCTGACTGCATCAGTTAAGGTGTATGAAGTAGCACGAAGAGGGGGACAAAAGTCTTTACAATTAGTTAAGCAGAGGATTTTGATTTTGGAGAGTGGTGATTGAGTACTGTGTGAAATCTGAAGTCGGCAACTATGGCTACGTTCACACTGCAGGTCTTAATGCTCAATTCAGACTTTTTGATCAAATCCAATTTTTCTTGTCTGCTTGTTCACACTACAAATAAAGTGTGACAGCAAACGCGCTCTAGTGTGAGCCCTCAAAGTGGCCCGCATGCACAAAAGAAGACGTCACACACAACGCGCTCTGTTTAGACTCAGACCAAACAGTATTGTTTGACTGATGGCCCTTAATATAAAGACTTGTTTCGGAGCTTACGTTCCCCAATTTTGCTTTAAGTTATAAAGTTATTTTGTTATTTGCATATGGCCTAATAATTATCCTTATTGCTGTTTTAGAGAGGAGCGCTGCTTCAAAGCATAGTTGCAGATTTCTGTCAGAATCTGCAGATTATACAGTACGAATAAAATGTTCACGTTTCTTCAACGTTGTCTTCCCAACAGTTTCACTGACATCTATACTGGACGGCCAGGAAGCATTCACAATATCTTCTCCGGCGCTGATAACTGGCGTCTGTCTTGTGTCAGTGACATAAAAAACGGATTTAATGCGACATGACCGTTCAAACAGCAGTCGCTTTCTAAAACATCGGATATGTATCGGATTCAGTACCACATACGAAAGTGACCCAGATTGGATTTGAAAATATCGGATTTGTGCCGTTCACACTGTCATACCATCATTGGATTTGGGTCGCATAGGGTCAAAAAAGTTGGATTTGATGTGCTTTCGCCTGCAGTGTGAACGTAGCCTTAAATATTAAAAAAAAAATATGTGAAGTGCGTTCATATGCCAAGACTTTTGTAGATAATGGCCTACTGCAGATTTAATCAAATCCACTGGAGACACATCTACCACATTTTCAAATTGGTAAGAAAATGCTGTTAGTTTTGGGGGGGGGAAATGTTATGACATTTCCTTGACCTCAGTTGTTATTTTTTGTTTTTAACTAGTAAGTATAGTGAGCACAGTAAATATAGTACTTCATAAATATCAGCAAATATCAGTTGTGAGCTTGTTAACATGCTGAAGAGAGCATTTAGCTCAAAGCAGCACTTAGAACTGCTAGCATGGTTGCAGACACTATTACTCCTGTTACTGAGATTAAAATGGAATCTTAATAACACCGAGGCTGACATAATTGCTTTTTGCATATCCCACCATATTAAAGTGATGTGCATGGTACTGGCTTGATTATAAAGATGGTGATAAAGATAATGGTAATCTCTTGGGAAATCTCATTTAGGTTTAACCTTATTTGTTTTAAAAAGATCCAAAGATAAGCTGGCAGATAGGTTGCCCATTAAAAATGTGAAGCATCAAGGAAAACTAATCCTTTTTTGGTAGCAACATGATTTTTTAAAACTTACACTATAGGTCAAACCAAGTACAAACAAATGAGGAACAATTGGGATGATATTGAACTTAAAGGGAAAAAGAGTTGAAGCTTGTCTCAATAACAATTTCTAACTATTGCTAGCTTTGTAAGTGTGTGATAGTTCCCAGACTAAACCTCTATCAGTCACATTCTCATTCACTTTTTAAACTTGTCATTGCCGGCACAAAATTCAATCCTTCTTCTCCACTGTCAAGCTTAGTATTCAGCAGTGTTTTCTTTTCAGAGGGGCAGACAGCAAGTCCTTGTTCTCCATTTTAATCTTGCTGCTATTTCATTTCCTGCCTTGCTCATTGAATCAAATTTGAGTCGGCATCGTTATCAAATAGCTGAGTTTCAGGTAACATCCAGAACTGGGAATATTCAACACAACAAAGCCGTAGTTTTGTAACTGATGCTATGTGTAATAACTGTTGTTAAAAGAGGTGCATTAAGGAGCACAACACCCACTAACAACATTTAACATTGCCATAAATTGCAGCATAATCTTTTCGATACAGGAAAAAGAAAAGAACCAGGCTGTATGTTATTAATGTGATCGTCTCAGGCACACAGCTCTACCTCTGAGTGCACAGCCCCACCCACCTGTTGTTTAGACCTTCTGTTTTCTAGTGTCAGCCAATCAGAAGACAGTTGATATTGCTCAGTCACACTAAAGTGAAAATAGATGGGCAACCTTCTTTTTGTTTTTGTGATTGCATGAAATTTTTTTCTCATTTCACAATCAGCTGGTTGCTCAGAGGATGAGCCTTCATCACCGTCAACCTCCGGACCTTTTACAGCAAGGTGAATGTGTAGCATTTGCCTTGCATTGACCCTGCAGGTTGCTTCCTCCCTCGTGGGAGGCAAACTGCCTACTCTATAAAGTCCAAGAATAGAAATATGGAGCTGAAAATTAGTATAGCATGTCCCCTTTCATATATTTAAACTATATTTTCACATGGCCCATAAAGATTACATATATTCTTTAAAGAAATGTGCTTTTTGTGTTCTTCAGTGGCTTGAGGGTGCCACATAGTGTTTTTAGTAACCATCAGATAGGATGGCTTGTCAATGTAGCTCTATGATCCTTATTTGGGGAGAGAGGGGGGGACAAATCCCCCTTGGATAAGCTTAAGAGAAGACAGCACATGTGGAAAGATGGCCTGGCATGTTCAAAATGGCCACAGGGAAGCCATTTCCCACAATGCTCCCATTCCCCTGGCTCCTTGGTGTCGATCTGTCCTTTGTGAGCCAAAGCGTTTGAGACACATTGCGGTCACCATGGGCTGGAGGAGATATGACAAATACAAAAGACCGACCCTGCTTCCTCTTCTCCCCCTTGAGAGAGGAACGTGTGGCTCATTGATAGTGTGTGAGCTGAGCTGTTGAAGGCACTTCTGGTTTCTTTGGATGGCTGTCAAATTCATTAGTTAAGTTTCAGAAAATTTGCATACATGTTTAGCAGTAAGAAGCCCAGCTGCACTCTAATAAAACTGGATGAATTTCAGTTGCTCACAGGCCTTGCAGTGCAGCAAGTCTTTGCTTTGATAATGGGAACCACTAAAATAGGAAAAATGTGATAATAAGACAGTTAACTGCTGTGCTGACTTAACTGAACAGGAGGGTAAAATACTTTTCGTAATTGAATTAAATTATGTCATTTAAAATCGAATATATTTAAAGTGGAACATTTGATTGGATTAATTTGGTTAATTTTTAAGCCAAATTGATTGAAGTACTTAGATAAAGTACAGATAACGTATAAATAATCCACTACTGAAACTGACATCTAGCTTTGGTGACGCTAACATAGTGGGCATATCACCGGTTGGAGGACAGATTGAGTCTACCACCCCCGGTTTGCACAGGTGTGTTGGAAAACTTCAACTTCTAAATTTTCTCCTCAAGTCTGTACAGGAATAGAAATGCAACAGTGTGAAAGGGCACCGCCAACTCCCAGTGTGTGCGAAATTGAAGGAAGGTTTTCTTACGCCTTGAGTTTGTCTCATGAAAGATAGCTTCGTGGTGTCAGATAACTCTCAGGGACCAAATACAGGAAGGCTAACACACACAGTGACACACCACTGCCATCACATTCACATTGTTTTTGATTTGAACTTGTGTTCAAGAAATCTGTGACTGTGCTCCAGATCACAACAGGTACACTGATGACATAAACATACCTCTTTATCTTCACCAAAGTCTGTCCGTCCACCCATTTTCTACGGTTCGGGTCGCTAGGGCGGCAGTCTGACCAGAGAATCCCAGCATTCCCTTGGCCCAGCCATCTCTTCCAACTCATCTGGGGGGACAAGGGAGGTTCCCAAGGCAGGCAAGAGATATACA
The DNA here is from genome assembly GCF_018398535.1 of Haplochromis burtoni. NCBI lineage: Eukaryota > Metazoa > Chordata > Actinopteri > Cichliformes > Cichlidae > Haplochromis > Haplochromis burtoni. The sequence continues at coordinate 2,581,312 of NW_024582410.1, forward strand.
GTACTTTCTCCAGGTTGTCCTGGGTCTGTCCTGGGGGTTCCTCCTATCAGGAGATATCTGGAATATCTCACCCAGAAGGTGTTCAGGAGGCATCCTAGTCAGAGGCCTGAACTACCTCAACGGTTAATTTTGATGAATAGGAGCAGCGGTTCTACTAAGACTCCTTCTTGAATGATCAAGCTCCTCACCCTATCTCTAAGGGAGGCCAGCTAAACTATAAACAAAACTCATTTCCACCACTTGATGTCTGTGACCTCGTTTTTTCGGTTACAAACCGACCTGTCTGTCAGTCTTCTCTCTCCCCTCACTTGTGAACAAGACTCTGAGCTAATTAAAATTCTCCACCTCGAAAAGTAACTTGTCCCTGACTCGTAGTAGGCACTCCAACCTTTTCCGGACGAGAATCATTGTCTCGGACTTGGAGGAGACTTTTTTCTTTAGGTCACGAGCAGTTGTCTAAGCATTTCACTGCATATCATACTGTGTATGACAGTGTATGTGACAAATAAAATTTGAATTTGAATTTGAGGTGCTGATTCTTATGCTACATGCTCGGCTGAGAAGCGCTGGGAAAGCTGGATGTCACCGCCTGATGAAGCCAACAGAATAACATCATCTGCAACAAGCAAAGATGAAAAAGTGCTTGGGCCCACTTCTGTGCTTCCATGCCCAGATTTTTAAGTAAAGTTCAAAGTTGCTTTGAAGACAGTAACTGAGTGGAGGAAGTCGCAGACCTGGTCCTCATCTTTGAAGTGACCATTTCAAAGTCATGCCATCGACTCCAAACACCGTTTTGCCAAGAGTGACTGTAGCACAAAAGCTACAGCTAAAGAATGTTTAGTGATGATGAGGATGAAAGATGAATGAAAAGCAACAAGTTAAGCTAGAAGTTGTGCGGCAGAACAAAATGAAAAATGGGCAGAAATCTTTAATCACTGCCCCACACACACCCAAATACCCAAAAAACAGTGCTCGTTTTCAGCTTTTTCTCTGTGGTGTCTTTTTCTTTAACTGGCTCTTTGAATCCAAACACTGTGGGACGACAAGCTAACAAGCGGCTCGTAAGTTGTTTACATGCCCTAAATGGCTCATATGGAACAAAACGCAAAAGTTTGACAGAGTAAACCCTCCTGCTATGACAAACTGTTGATAGTTTCTAAAGTCAATGTTCTGCACTTGCAAAAACACCAAACCTAGCTATGAATACGATATTATTACTTGATGATTGAAACTGTGAAGAAACAAAGAGAGAAGGAATGAGACAGAAGGAGCCATTGTCCCGGCCCAGTCCACTGATTGCTGGCAGGAAGAGGGAAATTGACTCCAGCACTAAAAGTGGCAGAAACCATGGCGAGCATCATATTAACAAGATCAAAGCTGCTGCATTCGAATTTGTTCCTCAGATATGTGAAATATCTAGGGCAGGTAAGCTTCTCAAACTGCTCTGAGATCAGCTTCTGGTGACTCATCACGATGCCTGAGCCCGAGGCACTTCCAAACTGAGTGGATGTCAATATTAAGCAACATTTGTTTTTGTGTTAACACCACAGGGACGCCGAAACATCTGAAACTGGGGGAAACTTAAAACAGATTGAGTGGGCCGGTGTAGGTGTGAGGTACGGTCTGTGGATTTAATCCATCGCTCCACTCCTCGGGGAGTGTGGGTAGAGCTGCTTTTCAGCTCAGGGATTAAGCTACTGCTTGGTAGATATTCAAAGAGTAGCAAAATGCGGTTCCTGCTGCACATTTGTAACAAACGAGCACAAATGAAGCCCTTAAACATGGTGTGGTTTCCAATTTGTTTTTCATTGAGGTGCAACTCCATGAAAGGCTGGAGTCTTTTCCAACCCATATGAAATCAGACAGAATACACGGGAGATACAGCATAATGAACTGTGATTTCCTCACAGTTCATTCTCACTGAGTTTTCCTATATGTACTAAAATGCATCAGACTTTCAGTAAAGTTCATTCAGATTCTCCCACTCACAACTGTTTCCCTGAGAAACAAACACTTATAGTACGTTTTTCCACCTGCTACTCTGTGATGCAATCGCGTCAGTGTAATATAAGTTTGAAGAGTGAACCTAATCCAACATATGAGGAAATGTGCCAGTTTCAGGTTTAAAATGGTATCAAAACCCAAGATAAATGCATATTGTTTTTCTTTTTTGTTTGTTGTGGTGTTCCTGATCTAATTGTCATTTTTATGCATCTTTTCATTTGCTTACTTGGTGTTTGTTTTTTACTTTTAAGTTTGCTCTCTGTTCTTTCACTCTGCTCAGTTTAAGCCAAAGGAGTGCATCTGGACTTTAAGCAAAGCAGACATTTGGCCTTCTCAGTTGGTCTGCCTGCAGGCTTCTTTGAATTGAACATCTAGTGGATTGATAGCCTGACTCAGGAGCAATTTAGTAGCCTCTCAGTGCCACTGTGGCCCATGCCCATCCCTGTGCCTCACCTCCAATAATGACATACGCAGAGGCTAACGTAATTGTGTTTACTTTAGCAAACTTAATCTGGCAGGGAAATATTTAAACAGACCACAGGGGTGAACTCAATCACACTGATGATGCCTGTTCAGCTCGTGACTTTGCTTATTAGAGCCTGTGGCCACAAACTCTCAGATGGATTAGTAAGACTAGTGACAATCAATGTTTGCAGCATGTTTGCCTTAGACATGGATTTGTAATTTTGGCTGACACTTTTTCATATTCTCCATGTTCTCTGCAAACCACATGGTCTGACTTAAGTTCCTTCACTTTCTTACAGTATCATAAGGAGTATCAGATAGGGTGCAAATTAATTTGGTAGTTTGGTACTGCTGGATGGCATTTTTTTTTATTAATTTCACCCTAAAGTACAGATTCTCTTTGATGATGCTATTCAAACATTAATTACTGGCAATACATTCAAAATAAAGAATAAAAATTCTATAAAAACACATTTTTTTCCATGCAGAATATTTTCTGATCATCAGCCATGTATGTATTACCCAATCCCTTATTTCATGTGGTTAGACGAGAGGTGGCACTAAAACCTTAGCACTCAGCTAAATCTTAAGACTCTTTCTGGCCACACAAACACTCCAAACCACATGAAAAGGCTTTCAGCTGACACTTGAGTCTAAATAGGTTTGAGCTTGAATGTATGCTCACCAGTTTTACTAGGTGCACTGTGCTAGTACTGGGTTGGTACCCTTTACCTTCGGAACTGCTGAAACCTTTTATCCAGATTCAACGAGGTGCTGGAAATTGGTGGTGCAGATTCATCGGCTGCACATCTATGATCAGAATCTCCCTTTCAGCTTTCATCTAGAGTTGCTCTGTTTACTTGTGGTGACTGTGGAGTGTGTTGGAGTACAAAATCCCAGTAGATCAGCAGTTTCTAAAATAGTCAGACCAACCCATCTGGCATCAACAACCATGCCGCATTAGAAGTCACACACCCTTCCTGATGTTCAGTTTGACTTCCAGCAAGTCATCGTGGCCATGTCTGTAAGCCTAAATGCATTGAGTTGCTGTTTAGATATTTGTGTTAGTTAAACAACTGTACCAAAGTAAGTGTAAATTTCCCATGAGTCTTTGCACTCTCCACAATCCAAGCAATCCAAGCAACCTTTTATTCAGGTTGATGAGGCCTGTTCTTACTGCTGGAGTAGGAGAACCTGAAAAAACCCCCAGCACATTAGAACTATTAGAACACAATTAAACTTTACTTATTTTTCCTTTTCACATTCGATGAGGTGGCCTCAGATGTGGTTGCATTTCTCTGCTGAGCCTCGCAAAGGAAGAGGGATTTCTCCGCCTAGCCCACGGTGGCATGAGCCAAAACACCCAGATGCTTGTTTAATGCTGCGCTGGCTCACAGTCGACTATAAATTGAACATTGGAGTATAATTCTGGGTGTCTGTTTGTTGTGTTCAAACAGCGGTGAACCTTCTGCCTGCATGACTTCATTAACACTTCCACAGAGAGGATTGTTAATTCCTCCCTCCCATGTTTCAGGGAGGGGAACAAGCGGTACCTTAGGCAATTGTTCTTCCCATCGAAGACGAAACGGACACCTTTTTTTTTCTCCATTAAAGTTGTGTTGCTCTGTCCTCGGCTGCGAGTCTGTTGGTAGTACGTTTCAAATTCTGTTTAATGTGTAACTTAATCATTAACGCTGCGTCAAAGTAGGTTTGCAGTCACGTTGCTAGGTAACAAAACGCCTCCTAAGACTGCAGTTATTTCTGAAAACTACGTCAGGTTTTTCACACCTCCAAGAATAAGCGCTTTGCCTCACAAGCTGCTTTGTTAGACAAATAAGCTGAGGAATTTTGTAACTCTAAACCCAAAAATGCATTATGTTATTATTTGAAAAACTGAAGAAGTTTTATTAAATCTCAAATATCACGTAGATTATGTTTGCCAACCACAGAAATGTCAGAAAAGAATGAAAGTGCACCCAGAAATTGCATTTCAGTAAATGCAGTAGTTCAAAAAAATTGTGACAGATGCACCGTAATTGTTGTACAGACAGGTTCAAAATGATGTAAACCTTACACATGATGTGAACATCTTAGGAAGAAGCAAAACAAATTCCAGAGAGCTTTTAAGTCCACAGCATAAAAGCGCCACAGCATCCATGTGTCCCATTGGAGTAATTGTCACAGCAGGGGTCAGCTCGATGCTGTATTCTTTCCCTTTCAGGCTGGTGCGCTCTCTGGATCACCAAACCTTTTTTTTTTCTTTACCCCACTGAACCGTTCCTGTTTTCAAATGGCCTCAAAAATAAGGAAAAATACAGCATTTATAATTTTTTCAGCTTTTTGTGCACACCTAGGCCACTTGCATTTACAGATGAAAAAGCAGCAGGCGTGTTTCAGGGCATCTGTTCTTAGTAAATAGCCGTGAGCTGGTAGTACCAAATGAAAGGGCAGTTGGGTTCTTAACGGCAAGGGAGTAGTGCTGAAGTCAATGGTTGCATCTGCCCTTGGAATCAAGCTTTTTAAAGACCTGGACAAGCTTTGATCATGTACTAGAAAGCCCATGCTGGAGAGATGCATTAAAGAAACTATGGTGGCAAGCTTTTTATGATGCCATGCATTAGGCATCATTTTGTGGCCAGGAATGAATACATGAATGTAATCCGAATCCACCAGAAAGGCACCATTATAACCTCTTAAGGATATACTTTGACTATCGGTCTGTTCTCATTTGCAGTGATTCAAAGACGGCCTTATGTACAAGGTATCCTCTCTGGGTTATGGCAGTGTGCTTCACATGTCACATTTAAATGCACCCAAACCATGATCTCCCACTAAACCTCCCCAAGGACTGAAGAATAGAAATAAAGTGCAGTGGTGAGTTTAGTCTTTTATGTCCTATGAATGAGCTAATTCATTGGAAAATGAGCTTTTTTTTTGATATTTAAGAAACAAAACACATGGGATTCTTTAGTTCTTCTACTAAAATAGCTCCAGTCATTTAACTGAGATTTTTTTTTTCTTCCAAGGACCATCTCCCAAGATCATTCTCACTTATAAAGAAGGTCATCCAGCTGTTTGTATAATTTGATATGATTACAAGCGGAGCAAACATATCAAATATAATGATAATAACTACCCACACAGAAAATGAGAGATGCTCTGTAATAGTGGTGTGCTTTCTTTTCCTATTCTGAAGGTGGTTTTTAGAAATAAGGCAAAGATTACCACCTTTTACACATTTTGAAAGAAAAAATGTCAGGAAAGGACGACGAATGAACACAGCATTTTTGTAATATATGCTCAAATGAATTTAACCATTCGTTTTCTCATAACACTGCAAAAACCCTGCTAGTAGCTGGCATTACACAGGTGCATGTAGCGCCACTGCTGCTGTTGTCACCATGGAGACGACCCCCCTCTGGCCTAGTTTAGCTTGCCTGCCCTCCCTGGCACATAAACATGAACACAGTTCATACAGTGAGCACCTGCTCACACGTTAGGATTTACATTCTGCTATGACAGACCTAAAGAGAATTAGATTAGACATGGTTTGGACCATGTTACTTCCATTTAGGGACATTTACTAGGATCAAATAAGAAATGATCATCACATCTACAGTACATTTAATTCACTGGCACTAGAATACATATATTAGGGCAGCAAACATTAGATTTTTTTCCTATTGTAATCATTTTGAAAGCCCAGATAGAATAAATATGTGTAATGTAATCACCCCAGTCACCTGTCAGCCAGTTGAAATTTAACCAGTTCAAGGGGGTGGAATATATATATTTTTAAAAAATGTCAAGCATGTAAACAATTCATTCTGATTGTTTTGTAGGTGCACGCCCTCTCTGCTCTGCATTCTGTCTGCACATGTCCTCAATTTCCTCCTAAGAATTGTAACCATAGACTGGATATAAAAGATGGTTGTAGCCACAACGGCATCACCTGTTGGTTTGTGTTTGAACCTTAAACATATGAACCTTTTGACTGCCAACATGTTGTCTTTTAAGCCAGAAATGACCATAATTTGATGCCATCAGTTAACACTAGCAAGCTAATGCTGCTACTTAGGACTAAGTAGCACTTCTTGGATAGTCTGCTAATGCAATTAACGGCACTACAGTTAATTAGATGTTTAAAATAATTCCAGTGAAAAACACCAAGGCCACAAAAAAGGTTAGAGATAGTGGTCCGTGCCAGACTGGGTGTAACCTAGACCTAACATGAGGTGCCACTCTTCACTACTAAAACACACTGCTGCAGACAAGGCAGTGGTATGTGTATGTGTATGTGTTTGAGAGGAAAAGCACTGTGCAGGCATATTAAAAACCAAAAAGCTATCACTGAGACATAAATCTGAAAGAATATAACCAAATATTTTATTAAATAATGATTAAAAGACAGTTTCATTGTTGTTCTTTCAGCTTGCTGTGTTTATTTGTCTGAGAGTAAAGAATACATGTAAAAACAGTTCAACAGTTTGCTTACTCTACATGGAAATTTGGTATAAAGTTTATGAGCACAACAGTTCATCTTACGATCATATATTAAGGCATATATAATGAAATCTGAAAAATTATTAGCAGCCAACAGGAAAAACCATAAAATCAAGAAAAAAGTAGCATATAAGAAGCTATATTAAATACTGGTGCTCATTAGAGCAGCGGTCCCCAACCTTTTTTGCGCCACGGACCGGTTTATGCCCGACAATATTTTCACGGACCGGCCTTTAAGGTGTCTTGGATAAATACAACAAAATAAAACTAGTACCAGTATTGAAAAAAATAAGATTTATTCATAACACATGTGAAAAGACCCAGGAAAACCGAGTTAACAATAAAAACGATAACAAAATAACGCTGAAAGCCGAAAAAAATCCATACATTTCACACCTGAGCCTCAACTCTCGCGGCCGGTACCAAACGAGGCCCGGGGGTTGGGGACCGCTGCATTAGAGAACACATTAAAAAACTTCAGACCCTCCTACTACTGAAACTATTTTCCAGAAAGCTGGTTGGTGATTTCCTACCTGTTGGTCTCTAATATTGAGCATAACCTGCTCTGGAGAAGTTAGTTTCACAGCAGAAGTTACAATGGCAATATAACCCAGTAAGAGGTGATCCTGATCTAGCTCTTTGGGGGCGAGGTGGCTGTCAGCTGGAGGTTAACAGGCTGCTATCCATCCAGTCTGCACACTTCTTCAAACCAGCCAATCAGCAGTTCCCCACATGCACACACACATGCACACGCACACACACACCTCAGAGGAGAGAGAGCTGCACACACCCATGTATAACAAACAACATATATTATTATGGATCATAACAACTGGTTAGAGAATTAGAGGCGGGGCACAGCAGACAGCTACTACCTAGGTAGGTAGATGTCTGAGTTTGCATCTACCTATCAAAGCAGACCGTGACTTAAAGCATGATAGTTTTTTTAAAAACAGTTTAAATAAAATATGTTAAAACAGTTTTACTTTCTTATTTTTAAGAGAAATCCATTAGTTGAGACAGTGAGCTTCACAGGGCAACACGTTTCACCTTTGATGGCTCACAGCTGGGTCTTCTTATAAGGGCATGCCTTTATCTCTTGATGGGTCATGAGGAGTTTTCTCTACCCCTGCAAAGCCGGTGCATATCTTGAGTGAAGTGGCACAAGTCTTGTTTATCCCGAATCTCCGTGTCTGTCCACAGTACGGAAGATACAGAAGATCACATAAAACCTGAGGCACTATGTGATACCCTCAGTATCCGTGTGAGTAACAGTCATCTCAGCTAAGCTAGTTATAAGAGCATTGCCTCCAGTAGCTGGATAACGGAGGGTGGGGAATGACAGAGAATGAGATAGGAATCTTTCATCCTTTTTCAAGATGGAGCCTACTCCCAAATGGCGGCCAAGTGCACAACTATATCTGTTGCTCTAGCAATTACACAACAGACTAGACGCATGTCAACAACCATCACGATCATGTGTGACCTGAGCTAGTCTAGTCCATAAGCAGTGTCTATACAGGGTGATTAGTAGAACTGTAGTGACACAATAAACATTGCTTCATCAAGCATAGTTTGATGCTAACACATGGGAATATTCACTGGGTTGAGAAAAAACATTGTTGAATGACACTGCAGTATTAAATAAAAGCAACTCGACTTGAACCTTTGACTTGATTGCGTGGAGGAGCAGCAGAACGTCTGTGTTTGACATGTGGCTCTATTGCTGCTAATTATCCAATTAAATATTAGATTTCGCCACCACCATCATCAACAGACCAAATGAGGGAACATCCTTCAAATGGCTAGAGTTCCACACATTAAAAATCAAGCTGCTCTCGGGTGAACGGTGTCCGAACACGTTAATAAGAAAATGTATGTTGTTTTTGTTCTTTAATTTGCCCCCTGCAATTTGTCACCTATGCAATTAGTTAATCCATAAAAAACAAGCCCAAGCCTGAAAGCACTTATTTCTCTTTGCAAATGACACACAGATAAGCTGCTACATTATTAAAGTCATCATGTCGCACAGGGTTATGTATTAATCCATGCTGCGAAAGGGTACCTGGAAACTACTGTTTCCTCACATTTTAATAATGTTTGCTTGAAAGTACAGTTCCCAGCTGGGTTGTGGTGTTATTTAAAAAAAAAAGAGACAGTAAAGATTTGTGACTACCAAAACACTATTACATATTTTCAGTGGAAACCCAGTGCTTGAGTTTACCAGACCGGGTACAGAAAAGTATTCGATTGCCACTCAAGGAAAAATATTGTTGGTTTTAGTGTTTACTGCTAAGAAAGGATCTATTATGCTCATTTTCAGCTCTGTATTTTTTAGACCATACTACAGTGACTTTGTGTGACTCACAGTTCCAAAAATAATCCTTATTTATCTTACACTGGAGCTTGGTGCAGCCCTTCCATTCACTCGCCGTCTTAAAGCAAGCTTTTTTTGTCTTCCTCTTTCTTTAAGCAAGCTTTCTTCTAATTGGCTGCCCCTTGTAAACAGACGGTTTGAACAGCTGTGCTTATAGATGTTCACTACAGAAAAGCATAATTATTTTTAAGAATATTCATGGAGTTGTACGATAAAAACTGTCCAACAATAAAATACAACAGAAAGCACAAATATTCAACCCAGTAAGAGGTGATCCTGATCTAGCTCTTTGGGGGCGAGGTGGCTGTCAGCTGGAGGTTAACAGGCTGCTATCCATCCAGTCTGCACACTTCTTCAAACCAGCCAATCAGCAGTTCCCCACATGCACACACACATGCACACGCACACACACACCTCAGAGGAGAGAGAGCTGCACACACCCATGTATAACAAACAACATATATTATTATGGATCATAACAACTGGTTAGAGAATTAGAGGCGGGGCACAGCAGACAGCTACTACCTAGGTAGGTAGATGTCTGAGTTTGCATCTACCTATCAAAGCAGACCGTGACTTAAAGCATGATAGTTTTTTTAAAAACAGTTTAAATAAAATATGTTAAAACAGTTTTACTTTCTTATTTTTAAGAGAAATCCATTAGTTGAGACAGTGAGCTTCACAGGGCAACACGTTTCACCTTTGATGGCTCACAGCTGGGTCTTCTTATAAGGGCATGCCTTTATCTCTTGATGGGTCATGAGGAGTTTTCTCTACCCCTGCAAAGCCGGTGCATATCTTGAGTGAAGTGGCACAAGTCTTGTTTATCCCGAATCTCCGTGTCTGTCCACAGTACGGAAGATACAGAAGATCACATAAAACCTGAGGCACTATGTGATACCCTCAGTATCCGTGTGAGTAACAGTCATCTCAGCTAAGCTAGTTATAAGAGCATTGCCTCCAGTAGCTGGATAACGGAGGGTGGGGAATGACAGAGAATGAGATAGGAATCTTTCATCCTTTTTCAAGATGGAGCCTACTCCCAAATGGCGGCCAAGTGCACAACTATATCTGTTGCTCTAGCAATTACACAACAGACTAGACGCATGTCAACAACCATCACGATCATGTGTGACCTGAGCTAGTCTAGTCCATAAGCAGTGTCTATACAGGGTGATTAGTAGAACTGTAGTGACACAATAAACATTGCTTCATCAAGCATAGTTTGATGCTAACACATGGGAATATTCACTGGGTTGAGAAAAAACATTGTTGAATGACACTGCAGTATTAAATAAAAGCAACTCGACTTGAACCTTTGACTTGATTGCGTGGAGGAGCAGCAGAACGTCTGTGTTTGACATGTGGCTCTATTGCTGCTAATTATCCAATTAAATATTAGATTTCGCCACCACCATCATCAACAGACCAAATGAGGGAACATCCTTCAAATGGCTAGAGTTCCACACATTAAAAATCAAGCTGCTCTCGGGTGAACGGTGTCCGAACACGTTAATAAGAAAATGTATGTTGTTTTTGTTCTTTAATTTGCCCCCTGCAATTTGTCACCTATGCAATTAGTTAATCCATAAAAAACAAGCCCAAGCCTGAAAGCACTTATTTCTCTTTGCAAATGACACACAGATAAGCTGCTACATTATTAAAGTCATCATGTCGCACAGGGTTATGTATTAATCCATGCTGCGAAAGGGTACCTGGAAACTACTGTTTCCTCACATTTTAATAATGTTTGCTTGAAAGTACAGTTCCCAGCTGGGTTGTGGTGTTATTTAAAAAAAAAAGAGACAGTAAAGATTTGTGACTACCAAAACACTATTACATATTTTCAGTGGAAACCCAGTGCTTGAGTTTACCAGACCGGGTACAGAAAAGTATTCGATTGCCACTCAAGGAAAAATATTGTTGGTTTTAGTGTTTACTGCTAAGAAAGGATCTATTATGCTCATTTTCAGCTCTGTATTTTTTAGACCATACTACAGTGACTTTGTGTGACTCACAGTTCCAAAAATAATCCTTATTTATCTTACACTGGAGCTTGGTGCAGCCCTTCCATTCACTCGCCGTCTTAAAGCAAGCTTTTTTTGTCTTCCTCTTTCTTTAAGCAAGCTTTCTTCTAATTGGCTGCCCCTTGTAAATCAGGACTGGGACAATGTGTACGATGATATTGATATTGCATATGGCATATTTTTAAGAATATTCATGGAGTTGTACGATAAAAACTGTCCAACAATAAAATACAACAGAAAGCACAAATATTCAGATAGACCATGGATCACTAAGGGTTTACAAAATGCATGTAAAAAGAAAAATACACTCTATAGGGAATTCCTAAAACAAAGAACAAAAGATGCTGAAAATAAATATAAAAAATACAAAAATAAGTTGACCAATATTATACGTGTATGTAGAAAGGAGTATTATAGTAAAATATTGAACAACAATAAACATAATATGAAGGGAATATGGGATGTTTTAAACGGTATCATTAAAAATAATTCTGGACAACAAAGTTATCCACAATACTTTATCGATAATGGCAATATTATGGAAAACACTGCTGATAAGGTCAACAGCTTTAATCATTATTTTGTAAATATTGGACCAAAACTGGCAGAACAAATTCCTGAGTCACTGCCATCAGTAGACTGTAGTGAAAACCTGATTGATAGGAACCCTAACTCAATGTTCCTCACATCAGTGGAGGAAAAAGAAATAATTGACATTGTACACATGTGTAAATATAAAACATCTACTGATTGTAATGATATTGACATGAAAATCGTCAAGAAGGTCATTGAAGGAATTGTAGGACCTCTAACATATATTTGCAACTTATCATTTCAGACGGGAAAAGTGCCAAACAAAATGAAAATAGCTAAAGTTGTGCCGCTGTATAAAACCGGGGATAGACGCCACTTCACAAATTACAGGCCTGTTTCTTTACTACCACAATTCTCCAAAATCCTAGAAAACCTGTTTAATAAACGATTAGACAAATTCTTAGATAAATATAAATTACTCTCTGACAGTCAATATGGATTCAGATCAAAAAGATCAACATCTCTGGCATTAATCGAATCAATTGAGGAGATTACGAATGCTATAGATCAGAAACAGTATGCAGCTGGAGTATTTCTGGATCTCAAGAAAGCATTCGACACAATCAATCATGACATATTAATTAATAAACTGGAACGGTAGGGATAGGGGGGTTGTACTGCAATGGGTGAAAAATTATTTAAGTGACAGGAAACAATTTGTGAAGCTGGGTGTCCATTCCTCATCATGCTTGGACATTGCTTGTGGTGTTCCACAAGGCTCTGTACTGGGTCCAAAATTATTTATTATTTATATAAATGATATTTGTAAGGCATCTGATATATTAAAATTAGTATTATTTGCAGATGACACAAATATTTTTTGTTCTGGGGGGAATCTAAAGGAGCTGCTGGATACAATTACTTCAGAAATGTGCAAAATTAAAAAATGGTTTAACAGGAACAAACTATCGCTAAATCTAAGTAAAACTAAAATTATCTTATTTGGGAATTCCCTTAGAAATGCACAAGTGCAGATTCATGTAGATGGTGTGGAAATTGAAAGAGTACTTGAACATAAGTTTCTTGGTGTGATTATAGATGATAAATTAAACTGGAAGTCTCATATAAATCATATACATAACAAAATTTCAAGAAGTGTCTCAATCTTGAGTAAAGTAAAACACATTCTGGACCACAAATCACTCCACATTCTCTATTGTTCCCTGATTGCACCGTATTTGAATTACTGTGCAGAGGTTTGGGGCAATACTTACAAATGTTCGCTATCATCAATCTTTATATTACAAAAAAGGGCCATAAGGATAATCCATAAAACTGGTTACAGAGATCATACAAATCCACTATTCTTAAAATCAAAAATTCTAAAATTCACAGATCTGGTTCATTTTCTCACTGCACAAATTATATATAAAGCAATAAATAACCTGCTTCCTGACAATATTCTAAAAATGTTTTCTAAAAGGGAACGGGGATACAATTTGAGGGGGGAATTAAATTTAAAACATCCTCGTATCCGTACAACATTAAAAAGTTTTTGCATCTCTGTGTGTGGAGTGAAGCTGTGGAACAGACTAAGTAAAGATATGAAGCAATGTCCAAGCATGGCGCAGTTTAAAAAGCGGTTTAAGGATTCGGTTTTTACAGGGTACAGGGAAAGGTAGAGATTTGATAGGGTGTTCTTGTTCTAATATTTTCATGTGTGTGCGATGCACGGGTTGTTGGTATGGGTATATATATATATATATATATATATATATATATATATATATATATATATATATATATATATATATATATATATATATATATATATATATATATATAATTGTAGGCTGTGTATCCTTGAGGTGTTAATGGGGTTATTGAAAATGTGTATATGTGCGTATGTGTGTATATACGTATGTATGGATAGATAGAAACATATATGTGTATATATTTAAAAAAAAAAAAAATTACACATAACATATAATGTAATTGCAAGGAGGTATTTCTGTAGTCTATTGATACTAGGTAGTGGAAAAGGGGTGGGATTAAATAAGCTTATGCTTCTTCCTGCTCCTTTTTGAACATGGACGTTATTTGGAGTTGTGGTTGCTCCTTTTGTTTGCTTTGTTCATTTGTCTCTTTTAATTCTATTTTTTTTATTTTTTTTTTTTATACTTTTTCAACATGTTCAAAATAAAGATTCAATCAATCAATCAATAATGTAACATATAAAGAAAGTTAGCCTTTTCCCTGTAGTTATTCCCAACCATCTACCCTGAACTCCTCCTTGTGACTTTTATTGGTACCACTTCAGACAATAGAAATTATAAAAGTAATGTTATAACTACATCTGCATTTGTAGGATACAGGAAAGATATAGACTTTCACTGAACGACATCTTCATGGACTGCATATGGCCAACTGATTCAGGTCTTTTAAAGTCAGTGATTTGGAGATAATAATACACATATAACATTACAGATGACAAAAGAACAGAGAGTTCTTAATAACTTTTTGTCACCCCCCCTCAACCCGCCACCGCTTCACAGGAACCTGAGAAGCAGTGATTATTTGAAAGCTGAGTTTACAGAATCAGAGTGTTCTTCTGTTCACATCAGATACTTGAGAGCTACATATCATCTTCAAACTTCCTTCTCCTAACTGACAGAGTCACCCTGAAAGTACCTTGACACAAGGAGTAAACAAGCCTGCCTCTGTTCATCAAGGAAATGTTGTTTGCTTAGAGGGCAGTGTCTGTGCTGGACAGCACACTGCCACGGGGATAAAGGCCCGTGCCGGAGATATTGTGATCATGCTTCCACGTCTTTTAAAGGAGGCAGGTTGGAGGGGGCCTTGCAGCTGGGCATGTGTGCACACAGAATCTGTGTGATGCTGCTGGAGATGAAAGGTGACCCACAAAGCTGCATCACAAAAACTGTGGGAGAATCTGAAAACACAAATGCACACCCCCCCCCCCCCCACACACACACACAAAAACAA
>NW_024582410.1:2596252-2618916 GCF_018398535.1 Haplochromis burtoni
GATAGACCATGGATCACTAAGGGTTTACAAAATGCATGTAAAAAGAAAAATACACTCTATAGGGAATTCCTAAAACAAAGAACAAAAGATGCTGAAAATAAATATAAAAAATACAAAAATAAGTTGACCAATATTATACGTGTATGTAGAAAGGAGTATTATAGTAAAATATTGAACAACAATAAACATAATATGAAGGGAATATGGGATGTTTTAAACGGTATCATTAAAAATAATTCTGGACAACAAAGTTATCCACAATACTTTATCGATAATGGCAATATTATGGAAAACACTGCTGATAAGGTCAACAGCTTTAATCATTATTTTGTAAATATTGGACCAAAACTGGCAGAACAAATTCCTGAGTCACTGCCATCAGTAGACTGTAGTGAAAACCTGATTGATAGGAACCCTAACTCAATGTTCCTCACATCAGTGGAGGAAAAAGAAATAATTGACATTGTACACTTTAAATTACATTACTGATTTATGAGCATGAAATCCAGAGTCATATTTAGCTCTCAAATGCAATTATCTTCAGCGAAGTCAAAAGAAAAACAGTGTCCTGTTAAACGGATAACCCTTACAATACAGGCCTTTCTTACTACCACATCTAAAACCGACTTAATACTTAGACTTTAGATAAATATAAATTACTCTCTGACAGTCAATATGGATTCAGATCAAAAAGATCAACATCTCTGGCATTAATCGAATCAATTGAGGAGATTACGAATGCTATAGATCAGAAACAGTATGCAGCTGGAGTATTTCTGGATCTCAAGAAAGCATTCGACACAATCAATCATGACATATTAATTAATAAACTGGAACGGTATCGGGATTAGGGGGGTTGTACTGCAATGGGTGAAAAATTATTTAAGTGACGGAAACAATTTGTGAAGCTGGGTGTCCATTCCTCATCATGCTTGGACATTGCTTGTGGTGTTCCACAAGGCTCTGTACTGGGTCCAAAATTATTTATTATTTATATAAATGATATTTGTAAGGCATCTGATATATTAAAATTAGTATTATTTGCAGATGACACAAATATTTTTTGTTCTGGGGGGAATCTAAAGGAGCTGCTGGATACAATTACTTCAGAAATGTGCAAAATTAAAAAATGGTTTAACAGGAACAAACTATCGCTAAATCTAAGTAAAACTAAAATTATCTTATTTGGGAATTCCCTTAGAAATGCACAAGTGCAGATTCATGTAGATGGTGTGGAAATTGAAAGAGTACTTGAACATAAGTTTCTTGGTGTGATTATAGATGATAAATTAAACTGGAAGTCTCATATAAATCATATACATAACAAAATTTCAAGAAGTGTCTCAATCTTGAGTAAAGTAAAACACATTCTGGACCACAAATCACTCCACATTCTCTATTGTTCCCTGATTGCACCGTATTTGAATTACTGTGCAGAGGTTTGGGGCAATACTTACAAATGTTCGCTATCATCAATCTTTATATTACAAAAAAGGGCCATAAGGATAATCCATAAAACTGGTTACAGAGATCATACAAATCCACTATTCTTAAAATCAAAAATTCTAAAATTCACAGATCTGGTTCATTTTCTCACTGCACAAATTATATATAAAGCAATAAATAACCTGCTTCCTGACAATATTCTAAAAATGTTTTCTAAAAGGGAACGGGGATACAATTTGAGGGGGGAATTAAATTTAAAACATCCTCGTATCCGTACAACATTAAAAAGTTTTTGCATCTCTGTGTGTGGAGTGAAGCTGTGGAACAGACTAAGTAAAGATATGAAGCAATGTCCAAGCATGGCGCAGTTTAAAAAGCGGTTTAAGGATTGGTTTTTACAGGGTACAGGGAAAGGTAGAGATTTGATAGGGTGTTCTTGTCTAATATTTTCATGTGTGTGCGGTGCACGGGTATGTTGGTATGGGTATATATATATATATATTTTATTTTATATATATATTATATATATATTATTATATTATTATTATTATATATTATTATTATATATTGTAGGCTGTGTATCCTTGAGGTGTTAATGGGGTTATTGAAAATGTGTATATGTGCGTATGTGTGTATATACGTATGTATGGATAGATAGAAACATATATGTGTATATATTTAAAAAAAAAAAAAATTACACATAACATATAATGTAATTGCAAGGAGGTATTTCTGTAGTCTATTGATACTAGGTAGTGGAAAAGGGGTGGGATTAAATAAGCTTATGCTTCTTCCTGCTCCTTTTTGAACATGGACGTTATTTGGAGTTGTGGTTGCTCCTTTTGTTTGCTTTGTTCATTTGTCTCTTTTAATTCTATTTTTTTTATTTTTTTTTTTTTATACTTTTTCAACATGTTCAAAATAAAGATTCAATCAATCAATCAATAATGTAACATATAAAGAAAGTTAGCCTTTTCCCTGTAGTTATTCCCAACCATCTACCCTGAACTCCTCCTTGTGACTTTTATTGGTACCACTTCAGACAATAGAAATTATAAAAGTAATGTTATAACTACATCTGCATTTGTAGGATACAGGAAAGATATAGACTTTCACTGAACGACATCTTCATGGACTGCATATGGCCAACTGATTCAGGTCTTTTAAAGTCAGTGATTTGGAGATAATAATACACATTAACAAACACAAAACAAACAAACACAACAAGTAAACAAAACATCTAATTATTTTTGAATATGTGTTAAAAAATGTTTAATCACTTGCCCTGTGGCAGCTGGCACAGGCTCTAGCCCTCCATAGCTCTCAATTGGATAAGTGGAAGAAATGGATGAATGGATTTAAAGTGACCTTTAGCCTGATGATGTTTAAACAGAAGTGTACTCTTATTACTTACCTGTCTGTAAAAACTACCTTCTGACTGTTTTAAAATGATTGCCTCCACATGAGAGGAGTTTACCATTCAATGTGATCTCTGTGGTTCATAATTACTCTCCCAGTGAGCTGCCATCAAAAGCTGGAGAGAACTGCATTTGTGTCACAACACAGTACCTCATCCAACAATAGCACAGCTGCAAGTAGGCATTTCACCCAAATGCAGTATGTCTCCACCCAAGACTTGATTGAAACTCTTTGGTGTGATGAACGCTGGGTGATGTGTTATGATAGCAGGTAGGGGGTAAGAGTTTTGTGGGAATAGAAGCAGTGTTTTGTTTTTGTTTTGTTTTGTTTTTTGTTTTGTTTGTTTGTTTTTTGTGGCGGGGGAGTGGAACTGCAAAAATAGTAATAGAAAACAAAACATAGACACATACAGATTAGTCCTAAGCTTCCACTTTGTCCTTTTTTTCCTCATTTGTTCCACTGTTGGTTTCAGTCTCTACACCTCGTAAGATTTAAAGTTCACTGTCACTCAATATTTTTCATCAAACCGAGAGCATCGCAGACTAAAACCTTATTACGGACAGCAGAACAATGCTTCTGGGTGACAGCAAAGGGTGAAAGACCACATGTGGCAAAGAGACAGCACAAGGATCTCAAGAAATGAAAATAAAATGGAACAGCATGCAGAGGCTTGAAATCATATAAGTGTCAGACACTGTATTTCACAACAGTCTATTCCTCACAATCTGCAAAAACTCCTCTGAAAAGATTTGGCCTTCAGAAATATTTTGTTATATCATTGCTAAAATTTCATGTGCAGTAAAAGCAGCTTTTCAACACTTTGAGACATATTATACATTAGCTGTGAAATTTGACCAGCGCCTTTTAGAGCAGATGGTGAGCCTGGTGGAGACCCATGCACATAGAGAATTGCCTTATGTACTGTAGATGTAATGCACAGTGGAGAAGGGTTGCTGTGAGACATGTTAGGGAATCGCCGCCAAGACCTTCATTTTGAAGGAGTAAACAACTCCCTCATTCAGTCAAAGAAAGTCATTCTAATTTTGAAGATATTTCAATATCTCATACATGTACAGTTTTGTGGTACATGTATTCATGTATTCTGTTCTAGTCTAGTGAGAATGACTGATTTCAGGCACAATAATGAGACATAAAATACTATGAATTATACATGCTTCAAGGTCAATTCTCTGTATGCTACGTCAATGTTGCTCTTGCGGCTAGCATGTTTATGTGGTCCCAATCCTCTCATATTTGAGGCTTAAGTCCAGCAGCAATGGCAGTCCAAGTCTGCATCCAGTGTAATCAGAGTCGAGATGAAAGGTTTGTTTAAAGACACTGTTTTTATATTTTGCTAGACAAGCACTGCTAGCCTTGCTTGCCCCGATATGATCCCACTAATGGTATGTATGGTAATGAAATTTACTTGTTATTGATGGTTCTCAGTATCCAATAAAAAATAAACTCTTTTTATGAACAAGACATTTTGAGTTGACCGAGCAGGGAAAGCCCAGCACTCTGCCTCAATTCTGATACATCCTCAAGTACACCACACTGCACTTGAATAGGGTAGCATCTGACCATGTGCCTTTTACCAATTTCTTTTACATTAAAGAAGATCATTGTGAGATGAATGGACTCCACACAGCCTCAGGTAGCAGTTTTGTCGTGTTTCATTTGCATGGTACGTCATTTCTATTTCTTTACGTTGGATGGTGAGCCTTTCGGTTGCTTCTCCACTCCACACTCAGCTCCTCTCTTGAGCCACTATGTCACTGAAATAGGGAGAGTTTGATTACTGAGTGGCAGCAGCTGCCCTGTCAGCCACCCTTGCATTGCCCTCGAGCCCGCTGCACCACCCCTCCACTGCAGGGGAGCCAGAGACCACACCCCTGCCATACACCCCCACTGCCCAACTGAGGCCGGGGCCACAATCATTTACCGCCCAGAATCATCAGGCAATGTTGCAACCCATGTACCAATATTACTAAAAAAAACTGTTACTGGCATTGTCATTGGTGAAGTTGATGTATCCTCTTCCATCTGGCAATGGTCCCTCCTCTTCCACTATGTACCCAAATGGCAACAATTGATGAATAATTGTATACCTTTAAAAAAACATTCTTTCCTGTGCATTAAGGCGCATGAGTTGATTTAAAAGGATGTTTGAGAATAGCAGGTTTATGTACAAAGGCATATGATTTAAGAGACAGCATAGGTTTTCAGTTATGGCTCTATTCCACTTCCTATGCTTGTGCTTTTTTGACACTAAATGCTACTGAGCCATCATCAGTAAAGTGAAAGTAAGCAAAAGTATATTCATATTGCACATTTCACAGACAGATGTCACAACAATAAGTTCAGTCTGTGCTTTCAACTCTACCTACTTGAGTCCTTAACTTTTCTCTTAAACATTGTTTTTGATAAGCGCTTGTTTCTGCTCTGACTTTTGCCCAAGTACCTCTAAAACTAAAGCAACAAATCCATCTGCTTCAGTTGTGTTTAGTGCTACAGGTATATGTAAAAAAAAAAGGTGGCAGCACTTCCCCCAGTGTTTTAAATCACACCAAGTTCAGTCAGAAAAGTGGCGCACAATCTTTTTTTGTCTCCACATCATTTATACATCTGGGCCCAGCTGACATATCTGGGTCTTTGCTTTTCTGCCTCACTGCCTGTCAGAGAGGAGAAACACTCTTTTGATTGGCAGGTTAACCTCTTCAAGGTCAGCTTGCTCTACAGCTCACCCTCTCAGTGTAGATTACTGTGGTAATATCTCTCCTGTCGAGTATCTCCTATCCCCCCTTGACTGGTTCTCAGTCTACTCAGATCTGAAGACTCTGTCTTTGCCTTCTTATCATATTGTTACATAAACCATTGCACAGGATGTTAAGCATTGAGATTTTACTGTTGCTACTGTATATATGCTGTGAGAGAAGAAAACGACGTTTTTGTTGACGATATCAGTTGCTTATTTGGGAATGTGTTATAGGACGTGGCTGCATACTTACTTGTTGGGTTCTTTTCAAGTACACAAAGGCAATGAATGAAAGTTGTGAAATATGTCTGTTTTATGTGCGGAAGATGGCGATGAGAGCTATAGTCACATATAGGCAAACATCTCCTCATTTCGTATTATGAATCCCAGAATTTAGTACTAAATTATTTTTAAAAAACAAACAAAAAAACTGATGAGCAGAAGGATTGGAGGAGAAAATGTGAAAACCCAGCAGGAACTGGGTGCTGTGCTCTACGACGCTTCACAAAAGAACTTGTGCAGATGGCTGCTGAAAGGCACAAAGGCAAATACTCAGTTTCTAGCAGCTAATATCATCATGACATGCTCATTGTGTTCTGATGGTGCTATTTGTTATCCATGCATATTTAGCGGTGCATTTCAAGTGATGACGCATCACTGACTCGTGCACATGACTGTAATAACACTTGCTCTCACCACAGCCTGCTCGCTCTGTATGTGTTTTACATGTGAGAACAGCTGGAAAGCGTGTGAGAGCGCCACAACTAACAGATCAGGAAAAATGAAACGAGCTGACGCATGTTAACGCGTGCACAAAAAATAAGCTGGCTGGTGAATTAAAATTCAGTGACATGAGAATTCTTTTAAAAATTCCCTTCACATTGCTGACAATTTGTTTTATTGCATTAAACCTTCCTGAGCAGCTCTTATTAACATCGAAATATAGTCTAATCTGTTATGAACTTTTACCACACTCTTGTATAATTAGAATATCTTTTATATGCAAAACAGGATTTATTTACCTTTTTACTTTAGTCATATTGCATTCAGATGAGGCCTGACAGGTGCATTGAAATGTGAATGAATCCAGGTCCCCTGAAATACCTTTCCTTTATACTTTCGCCAAGTAGAGGTAATGGCTTTTAATCTGTGCATCAGTTGGCGGGTAAACACACTTTTCACAGTATGAGAGGGAGAATGAATGGCAATCATCAGCAGTCATACCACATTCACACAACTACAGTACAGAGTGATGCTGTTAGTCTCATCTCCTCCTGTGCTCAATGAATATTTTTCCTGCTAGTTTTCTGGCTTTAGAACATGGATGCTGATTGATTTCCCCGGCCACATCTGGATTACATGTGGAATCTTAGCTTGGTTTGGAATTTAACCATGACACCAAATTTGAGATACGAATCACTATGTTATTATTTAACTGTCCCGTTATGTGACCTCTTTGTTAATTAACCATCTGATTGGACTGTTTCTAGGTCCAAGCTTCTGCCTCTCATCATTTTAATGTGCTGCAGTGCTGATATCCTTACCTAAATAAGCATGAGTCATAAAAAATAATTTGGTTATCATTCTGTCCCTCTGCAGCTCTTTAGTAGCACTGATGATGTATCTTTTATCTAAGCTCTTAAAACTTGGACACTCAGAAAAGGTGAGCCACTGTTTGGCCGGCTAGGATTTCAGTAATTTTTGGTAACGGGATATTAATTATTATTAATTATTATATTTTTGGTACCTTTTCAGACACTGTCATGACTGTATGTTTGTCAGTTTTCTGTGTCTTCTTCCTGTCATGTGATGGGACTCAGCTCACCTCAGTGAATGCATCCTTTCATTGAGAACAAATTAACCCCATTGAATACATTTCAGAGCTTCAGTTTTTATATTTGACCACCAATAGTTCTGTAACTAGGGGTTACTTTATCACGATACACGAAAAAGCCCAGCTTCAGTTTCCCTGGAGCAGTGTAATGGGAGTGGCTGCTTCCTGTTCCAGCTGCAACCACTGAAGTCTCAGAAATAACTGTCCATTCTCTAGTTTTTTATAAAAGCAGGATCAAGCTGGACAGAAGTCATATCAGGTCCATTTTCAAAATTAAACACCCTGTCCAGACTAAATGCCCCATTTATGAAATGATCACAATATGATTTAAGGCTGTCCAAAGGCTGAAAACTGCATTGGATGCACAATGACAAAGAGATACAATAGGTGCAGTCCCAGTATCCATCCATTTTCTTCCACTTATCCAATTCAGGGTTACAGTTGGGCTAGAGCCTATCCCAGCTGTCACAGGCAGGGTACACCGTGGACAGGTCCCCAGTCTATTACAGAGCTAACACAGACACAAACAACCATCCTCACTTACATTCACACCTGTCAATTTACAGTCTACAGTTGCCTTACATGGAAGTCTTTGGACTGTGGGAGAGAGCCAGAGAGAACCCACTCAGACAAGGGAAGAACATGCAAACTCCACCCAGAAAGCCCCCAGCGAGACGGTGGATTTAAACCCAGGACCTTCTAGTTGTAAATCTGTGATCCAGATTATTATTTCGAAACACTTTAGATGGAACAAGGCATGTAATCTTTAGATGTCAGCAACCCAGCCAGCTTACTGCTTACTTACTCACAAATCCTCTTTTTCATGGCTGCGTAGACGCTGCACCTGATTTTAACACTTGTTAAAATGTGTGTAGTGATGACTGTGTTGAGGATGAAATCATGTGGACTGTATTTTAACCCTCAGTGGTGACTCAGCGGTTGTTTGCTTGAAGAAACATTCAAATCTGTTCATTCCTGATATATCAGATAAAGGGATAAATCGGCTAATTCGATCCAGTTATGGACTTAATATGTCAATCTGTCTGTTTATTCTTTGATTTTCTTTTTACTATATGACATCAAAGTAGTTCACTGAATAAATGTATCAAATGAGTATTTATTGTAGTACTGAAATGGGTTAAATGTATCGCATTTAAAAGATTGTGTTTTTAGCTTCCCAAGACAAAAGTACAACAGTGAGTGTAGATGACATTCTGACCTCGACATTATCCCCCTCCAGGGCTGTATTGGAAATCTTCCCACACCTCTACAACAGGCAGCATCTGCTGGGAGGAGATCCCCAGCTGCTCTCTGTACTGGTTATCCAACTCATCGCTCGTCCCCACTGGCCATTCGCTGAATACGGCCAATTGTGTGTGAAAACGGTCCGTCGATAACGAATAGCTGTCACCTCAACATCCGTGTGCACAGATGACTCAGCTGGATAAACAATAAACAAAGGCAGACGAAAGACTTATTTATCTGCATGTAGTTTCAGGATACGCCTCACTGAGCTCATTGTCAAGTCGGATTATTGCAAGTTTTCAATGCAAAGCAGGTGCGTTGTGTTTGTCTTGGTACCTGCAGTTTATTTTTCTCAGCAATTGTTTTAGAAGAGAGCGGTCTCATTTTTTCCAAAGGTACCAACATGGCTAACTAACAGGACTTATTAAAGTTTTTACATTTTATCGCCTCATGTAGCCTATCAAACAACAAGCTACACAATCCGGTCGTTAAGTCTGATGTCACTAGCCGTGTCTGGGCCTAAACTCCACTGCAGGTCCATATATCAAACGATCACTATGGCATTGCTGTCTAAAGTCTTTCATCTTTAATAAAATGATCAGCGTTCTGCTCTACCAGGTGTAACAATTGAGTTTAACATCCATGAAAACGGAATTTATGACATTTAATGGAGTTAAAAGTTAGCAGGAAGTTAGCTCGCTAGCTTCTATCTAAATACAATATAGCATGTCCTGACTGCGGGGTTTTGGAGACAAATTAAAACGTACAGCTCTGTTATCACTTCCAGCATAAATGAAGACAGAAAACTAAACAGCAGTGACGTTTGTAGGGTTACTGAAGTTTGGCTAGCTGGTATATAATGAGGTGCTACGTGACCGTGAATGTAGTTACATCCTAAGGTTTTAAAAACTGAGCTTAAATAAATGATTAGCGGTAATAAAAGCCGGGGGAGGTCAACAGTGATCACTGGCTGTTTTAGGAGCTTTTTGAGATTAAATAGAAGAAAATACAAAACATTAAACATGTTAACAACACAAAAGCCATATTAAACGCAGACTACTTTAGACCTGGAAGTAGGATTCATCATGTCATCACTTAACGACCGGACAGCCAATGATGAAGCCAAACAACAAATTATGATTGAAGATATCTGTTCAGTGGGCTTCCTGGAAGTGCTGTAGTGGGAGCTTGGGCTAACTGTTAGCACCACAGTACAAATATAAATACATAATACTGTTTTGCAGTCATTTTTCCAAACCAGGTCTTTCTTTTGAGTTTCTTTAAAGTGTGAAGGAATTTAAAGCGACTCTCTACCAGACTTTGTTGAGCTTTTGGGAAATGCACTGCTGTCCTCATTATTGCTTCTTAATGTTTTGTTCTTCTACCTACCATTGCCTAGCGCCTTTATTTTTTTTCTACCACTCAGCAGTGTTTCAGTCATTACTGAAAATATATAAAAAATATCAAAAATAATGTGTATGCGTTACACATGACGAGTGTTGTGTGTAAACGTAACATTCTTTAGTAATGCAGTGATGTAATGAGCTACTCTGATAAATTCAGTAATCACATTTGCAGTTACAGTCATTTACGTCACACAGTAAGAGCTCCACGCCGCGCAGTAAACAAAAATACTGCGTTGCCTTTTTCTCCCTGGAAACTTGCACTGCAGTCAGTTGATTTTGATTCATGTGTATGAGGTGGACAATGGTGCAGTGGTCTACAGCTTTTGAGAGGTGGCGATGGGAACATTACGTTTATTTTTATTGCACAAAGGGAAACGCACACAATGGTAAAGTGCAGATTGTATCCAGAACAGACTGACACAACACTGGCTCTTTGCTCAGACTGTCACGGACCTCAGATGTGATTTGGGGGTTTTGTGTTATTTGCTATCGGTTGCTTTTCTTATGATTATATTTTGGGATTCTCGTGTTACTGCTTCTTCTGTAACCTTGTTTCTGTTTGTGAATAGAGTTTTATGTTTTAAGTGCCTGTATTTGTGTTGTCATTAGGCATTCTTTGTTAATGCCTCGTGTATATTGTCCAGGATCCTTTGTCATTTGTGTTTGTTGTCTTCAAGTTGTTATAACAACTTGGTTAAGCTTTTCTAGTTCCCCAGCATCCTTTAATTTCCTGTGTCTTGTCAAGTCCTCGTGTCTGTTTAAGTCTGTTAGCGTTCTGTTTTATTTTGATAGCCATCAGTCTTGTGTGCCTTATATTTACTTCCTTGTCTCATTTTCTTGGTTAGTTCAGCCATGCTTTGTTCCTCAGCTGTGTCTCATTCCCTTGATTTGTCCTCATTGTGTCTGTGAGAATGTGCAGAGTTATAGCCTCTGTTACCCTTTGTCCTTTGTGAGAGTGTCTGTTACCTTCCTTCATGTGCTTCATGTGTTTTCTTTGGGGTTCATAGACGTCTTCCCTGCTTGTTTTTCAATGTAGTTTTGCTCTTTCCCTGTGAGCTTTACACTTTGTTTGGACTGCAAACCGGTCGAATAAAAAGTTGTTTTGTTTAGTAAGTCTCTATTTAGGTTCACACTCTCCAACGCATGACTCATATAGCATGCTAACACAAGACTAGCAAAGACCCCAGAGCTCTTTTAAAGTTGAGTATCAACTGTGTCTGTTTTACTATTTAGGTATGAACACTAAAAAAAGGTGATATGTGCGTCCCCAGGTTTATATTGGTTATTGATAATTGTATTGGATGATATTTAGTTGACAGAAATAGTCTCTCTCTGACTGGTTCTTGATCCCCCACAGGTTACCACAATTTTCAAAAATCCTGGAAACGCACCTCTGTAATTTTGCCACTTTTCATCTGATTTCATATTTATGAATTTAACATGTCAGTCTTCCCCGCAGTGGCCATTTAACATAGATTTGAACCTGCTTTATTGTTGTGTTATTGCTCTGGTGATGGTGAATATTATGTTGCTCATGTTTTACATGTCATTAAGTAGATTTAATGAACCATAAAATGTATCGGCCCCTGGGGAATATCATTCTTTTCCTTAGAGTCATTAACATGTTTGCTACACTGCCTTACAACCTTAAATTTTATTAGGTGGGCTCTAAATACAAAGCAATTGAAATGACAGCTTAATGGGAAATTGTGAATATTAGAATAAATATAATTACATGTATGCTTCAGATGGTAGGCATGGTGATGGAAAACAATGTGTCAACACAATCTGCTCGGATAAAAAGAAAACAGCTTGTGTTTGGAAAGTTATTTACAAATACGATCGCTTAAGCCGCTTAGTTACCTGTAATAGCAACTCGATTCAAACTTATATGACTGGAACATTCCCAAAAGAAGAAAGTATAGTGTAAAGTTAAAAAAAAAAAGAGGCTGTGAATATATGAATATCAATATGACCTTGGATGACACTCTGCTGCATGCCGGACTAATTTATAGATGCACCCACTGTTTTGATGCTGTGAAGGAAGAACCAGCGAGCTGTCACTTATGCAGATTTTTCTCTGCCAAGCGTAGACGTCCACATATCTTCACACTGCGACAATGCATTATTTATGGGTCTAGTACGTATGGGCAGAATACGTCGTATTGATTGCAGAGGGGTGTGTGATCACAAATGGACAACAATATACATCCACCTGTCACTGTACGAGCCACATCCTCAAAAGAAAGAATGATTCATTCTTTCTCGTCATTGTGCATACATGAGAAAAATGTGAGACTTTGTTGTTCCACATAAACACAGACCCACTTCATCATTCATATGAAAATGTGTTAAAGCCACATGCTTGGATTGTTCAGTTTTTTCATTTTTCAATAAAATGTA
Organism: Haplochromis burtoni; assembly: GCF_018398535.1. Classification (NCBI taxonomy): domain Eukaryota; kingdom Metazoa; phylum Chordata; class Actinopteri; order Cichliformes; family Cichlidae; genus Haplochromis; species Haplochromis burtoni. The sequence continues at coordinate 2,608,761 of NW_024582410.1, forward strand.
ATTGAATTCCTCATTAGTGTGTGATTTTAAAGGCACAGCGAGAAGCTCTGCGCTTAAAAGAAATCCTGAACTGAGGGAAAATTCTGCAACAACAAAGACGCTTGTCGAAGTACAACTTCCAGGAGGAAAAATGTTGTTTTTTTTATCCTTATTTAAATTTTCTTATCTTATGCATGCGTTTTCTGGTTAACACTCAAATTAATGTTAATTCGGATAATGTTTCAAAATGACTGCCCAGCAACTGCAGGGATTTCAAGAATTTCAGTACTTTCTTCCAAATGACTTCAGTAACGTCTCCAACCTAATTCAGCATTTTGTTTTCAGAATGCGGTTTAATCCTAAATAGAGCTGAAAGATTAGCTTTGGACTAATCTTTTTATTTAATAACAAGATGTGGCTGCTTGTATCTTCTTTTTAGCATTTGCGTGTATGTAAAAATAAATAAACTAATAAATACAGACTGAATTAACAGCACAAGCATCCATGCTCTAGGTTCTGCCTTCCCGTATGTGAAATACACTGTGTCTGACCTGCCTCCAGCGCTGTTCAGCTCTCAATATGATATTATTAGAAATGAAAGGACCGTCAAATCTTTTGTAAAAGTTAAGTACAGCAACCGAGTGTATGAATGTAAACGCAGACAAACGGGGAGGATTATGTGGAAGCCGCGGCTTGTAAACATGGGGATCCCTTCGTTGCTGTTGCTAACTGCGTGGACACCATTGATATATTAGCCAAAGCCAAGCTTTGTCATCAAATTACAATACAGACCATGTTTTGTGTTGGTGTTAACAGCTGGTGTGTAAATATAGGATGAATAATATTAGTTGGGCATTATGTTATGATGTGCTAATTAGCCATGTGTGCATGTCCCTCATGCTAGTTAGCCACCTGGAACTGTTAATGACTATTTCAAGCATGCTGATCTGGGGACAGTTTTAATGTTTAAAATCATTAAGGTGAAGCGTTAACCAGAAAAATGGCACCAATATTTTGGACTGTCCATCAGACAATGCAGGACATTTCAGTATGGATTATAGATATTATGAATTATATTGATGTAAGCATGCACTCACAATCCACTGTTTCTTTAAGTATACCTGTTTAAAAGCAAGCCAGCCAATCTTATGTCAGCAACTATGTGTTTTTAGGCTTGTATACGTGGTTAAGATGCCATGCTGAATTGTAAAGTGAGTATCCGAATGGGAAACAGAGGTTATTTAAGCAATTTTGAATGTGGCATGGTTGTTGTTGGTGTGAATATAGCAGAAACTGCTGATCTCCTGGGCTCTTCCTACACAACCGTCTCCAGAGTTTTTAGATTTTGGTCTGAAAAATTAGAAAATATCCAGTGCGCAACAGTTTTCTGGGTGAAAATGCTTTGCATGGTGCCAGAGGTCAGAGGTGAAGTCGCTGAACTCATAGGAAGGAGACAGTAAGTCAAATAATTAATCGTTACAACCAAGGCATGCAGAATAGCATCTCTAAATACACAACAGGTCAAACTGTGAAGCAGATGAGCTACAGGAGCAGAAGCCCACTCTGTGTCAGTCGTGGCTAATAACAGGAAACTGAAGCTACAGTTCTAAAGGTAAAAGGGGCTCTAACCCAGTGTTTGCCAGGCATACCAGATATTTCAGTTTTATTTGGCTCATTTGTAAGTAAAGAACTTTTTCCATCAATAAACAGTCTGAATAATAGATTTTTGGCAATCAGAATTGATATAGCGAGCAGTGTGGAAACTAACGAAAAACGTTTCCACACAAATTGGTAATGAGTCCATATCAGCACAGAAAATAATCCCCTCATTTGCCTGACACAAATTTTAACCACGCGTTTTTAATTACAAATTGCTTTGAATCAGTAATTTAAACTTCTGGGGTTTTTACAATTATTAAGTGATTCTATTTTAGTGTGTATAATTTTGCAGTCCTGTTTTTGTTCTAACATAAATGGCTAAGTGATTATTGTCCAGAGTGAAATAAAAAGTTGGAGTACAAAATAAAGAGATGGATTTTAATTGAAATGTGTGTTGAAAGAGAACAGAAAAGAACTATCAGAGTTCTTCCATTAGGGAAAAGCAGACTTGACTCATGCTGACTTTGGTGGATGATTTTTGATAATACCTGTTACATTTGTATTTTATGGTGGATTCAAAGCACCGCTCTACTCTGTTTACTGTCAAGCTCTATCCACCTACTCCACACTTCTATGTTAAAGTCTGTATTCAGCTGCAAGTGATGGTTCAGGCAGGGTTCAGTGGCTATTTACTGAGGTATTGTGAGTGATTCTGGCCTTGTTAAATCCTATTTTGTTTTGGGAGTGTGGAGCTCAGCCTCCTCCAGGCATGTGAAGGTGGAAGGATGGAGCCTGCATGCCGGCCGCGGACCCAAAGAGCGGTCCAATTTTTCATCCTTATTGCCCATGACATATCCAAAGTGGCAGAGAGCAGTCCATGGAGAGATAAAGGAAGAACGAGAGGGAGAAAAAGTGAGAAGCATGTAGTTCAGATGGACTGAAAGGGGTGCTTCTCCACTCTCTCTTTTTGTGATTCTAAGCAGGGCCTCAATTTTCATTGCTAAAACAATACAATTCACCAGCGTCCATTAGGGCAGATTAGGGTTAAACTGAAAGTCCCAGTGTTCTGCCTCCGGGCTTGTCATTTAGCCAGAGAATGAATACGGATCTGAAGCTAACAGAGAATAGAGTGAAACACACTAAATGTTACAGTATGCACCTTCCTTTTCTTCCATCTTTCACTATTGTTTTTTTCAGAAACCAGCTTTCACTGCACAGGTCTAATTTCTCCACTGATGTCCAGTGATTTGTCATATTTGTTGAAACCATCTGTCATCGTAATCACTCGAGAACCCCTTGTCTGTACAGCATGTGCGTAATTTGTCAAATAATTCCAGTGCAAATTGTCTACTGTGTTTTGATTAAGAAAGATCGGTGTTGATGAAAAATTGTGCCAATCAAGGGTAGTAATTTCAGACAGATTTTACTTTTTGGTGTGATTAGTTTTGTTTTTCCTCTCTCTTAATTTTACTGCTCTAATTCAGCAGCAGAATAGTGATTTATGGGGTCCTATAAAATATTAGTTATATTAGTCCTGTGTGAAAAATATTGTAGTCAAAAGGGAATAGTTATTCTCAGATATTATACTGATTTAGTCAGATAGTATGGCATTAAATTGGATACAGCATAAAAGGAGGGGCTAGGTTGGGGGTGGGTTGCAATGTGGATTGCAGATGTGCAGCAGTTGTGGGAAAGGTACATGTCTGAATGTATATTTTAGGAAACAGCCCCACAGTCATAAGATCATGAACTGACAGTGTTGGGGAGTAACGGAATACATGTACCGCCGTTACGTATTTAAAATACAAAATATGAGTAACTGTATTCCGTTACAGTTACCATTTAATAAGGTGGTATTCAGGATACAGTTACTTTGTTGAAATAAATGGATTACACGACGGTCTTTTCCTGTTTCATATGTTCGGCTATGCTCTCTCTATTTTTGATCATTCCACGCTGGTGGAAACGCAAACAAACCCATTAAGAGGCTCTAATGCCTGTGTCTCAATCTCGCGGCCCATGTCACCTCTACTTGCGGCCGCATAATGACGTGAAGAAATATTTTTAAAAATTATTATTCAAAAAATGACCGACCAGAAACGGGAGCTGGAAGCAAGTAAATATAATAATAACCACTGCAGCCAAAAAGAGTGCCTGACGAGCCCAGTTGTAAGTAAGCTATTAAGACTCGACTGTACACCGTGTTCGTGTTTTCCTCTGAAACAATAAGTTCCGTTGGAGCAGCCTTTCAACGCCTCTCTCTGTCTCTCGCTAGCAAAGTTGACCCAAAAACAAAGTAAAGCTAGTTTTCGGCTACGAGCCCGTCAGGGAACCCGGCGTATTAGCGAGAGATCCCTTTACTGCGGTTCGGAGCTGCGGACATGTTTTATATACGCGTGGAATAGTTTTCTAAATGAGATCGCTGCAAAAAGTGCAGCCTTACCTAATGTCTACCCTACTGTTACTCATTTTATATTAAGATTTAAACATCTAGTTGCTATTGGTATGGCGAGTAGCCTTCTTTAATAGTAATAAATCACACAGCAATAGTACATTCATGTAGTTGTAAAAAGCACGACAATATATTAAGTAATCCAAAGTATTCAGAATACGTTACTCACATTGAGTAATGTAACGGAATATGTTACAAAATACATTTTGGAGCATGTATTCTGTAATCTGTAACTTTCCCAACACTGTGAACTGAATAATCAGAACTGCTAGTTTTGCACTGTAAATACATGCAATGTACCGAGGGCTGTGAAGGGCGCTGTCAAGGTGACTGCTGTAGGTGGGATCACTGGCAGGGGGTTGTGACTCCACAGGGCCTATGCCAGTGGGCAATTTTCATCACAGATGAACACACACACCCATTTTTTTTCTCCTTTCATTCACAAGGTTTAGATGAAGATCTCTTGTTGTAATTATTGCCTTGTGAGGCGGTCTAATTCTGCCGAGTTGATAGCATCACACCCATCAGTAGCTATACAGGGTATCTGGCACCAGCTGTCCTTTACATGTTCCAGCAAGCTGCAGTGGAAGGTAACGGTACTGTTATGTGACACGAGTGTTGATCGACTGGTTTCTGAAGAGCTGCCAATACCCACATTTCCCCTTGCTTTCCCCCCGCAACTGTGGGAACTAGTACATAAAAAAGAGAGAGAGAGAGAAATCCTCCTGTCATGTCTAGGATTATGAATGTCTAATGTACAATATCTTCTGCAGTCCCAGCAGACATATGGCAGGCTGCGTTTTCATCCCAAACACAGGTGCTTGACAGACAGATTCAATTCTGATTAATGAGCAGTTGTTATGCCGGGTATTATACTATCTATTGTGCAGAACAAGGCACGGATCTAACCAGACTGCTTTTATCTGCATGAAGGCAGAACAGACATCTACTCTAATAACTTTTGCCAGTATAGTAGGCATTGCATGACACCCAGTTAGCATATAAGGAGTGAGAGAGGTTATACAAAGCAGTCGTGCTCAGTTGAAGGTTTTGTTTGTGCAAATGTAACCCTAGCAGAACTGCATTTTTCATTATTTCAGACCTCAAAGTGTAATCAAAAATTTATTCTAAGCCATTAACCACATCATGTATTAACGTCTAAACATCCCCGTGGAGATAATAAGTATTACACTGATGACTTTGAAGGCGCCGAACTTTCTTCTCGCTCGTCGCTAATGTTATTTTAATATGTCAGTAATTGGAAAACAGTGTCGTCGCAATGATGATCTGTTGAAGTTTGTTTAAAAGTGTTTGGTGTCATCGAAAGGACAGTTACCACAAGGTAAGCGTGAGCAGTTCAAGAACGCGTACCGTTGTGGAGCGCTGGGACAGTTCAGTATTTAGTTGACAAGACGTAACACAAAGAGTGGCTGTGTCCTCCAAAAGAGGACGAGGGCATCTTGGCATCCTTTACCATACCTCCTTTCATCACTTCCTAAAGGCCAGTTTGTCACAACTGTAGCCCTTTCGGTTCCACCTCCTGCTAATAGCCAAATGATTGGTTCTTATCAAATTGATTGGGGCCAAATGATGTGAATATAAAATGACAGCATTTTATATTTATTTAACATCTTAAACAATAATCTAACAAAAAGTCTTCTTATTGAAAACAATCCATCAGTGATTAGTTTTTGTGCACGCTTTGTTTAATGTGTTTGATGTACCTGAGAATAAACCAGCTCAGCTCCTCAAAGCAATTTACTTTCACAGAAGCTTTTGTCTGAGTCACTGAATTAGTTCAGTCACTTTGATCTATCGCCTTCACTTGGCAATGGAGTCGGATCATTATTTTGGTTTACCAATACAATGGTGGGTGTTTAGATAAGGGTCGCTCCATCATAAAGCTTGAAGGTGCAGAAGAAAGCTATTACAGAGCATGCAGTCGCATTTTCAATACAGAGAATCAAAGTTTCCTGTTGGGAAAGTCAGGTAATGAGTTACATTTCAGTGATTTTTCCCGTTCCTTTTGATGAATGTAGGTCTGTGTTTGATGTGTACATGTTGCTTGCATGTGCTTGAGTACACATTCATACACAAATGCTTATGCAGCAAGTGTGGGCTGGAGGTTTAGTCGTTATCATGCGCCTGCAGCTTTTTGGATCTATAGAAGCCATAAAGAAGGAGCTTTATGGCCCATGCATTGAGCACATTTTGAAATAAAATACTGAAGTAAAAGTCAGCAGCAAGCCCTAAGTTTCATGTGCTGATGTAAATTGAATCCAGAGCATATATAGTGCTTCTGAATATTAGAGTCATGGGCATGTATTTGGAGGGAGATTGCATTTCTGCTCAGGAGTTGTTGCTGGCGTTTGTATGTCACTTTGAGACGAGCGAGTGTTGCTCAGTGATGGATCGTGCCTGCGTGGGAGATGCTGCTACTCCCACGCATTCCTCTCTCCCTTCTCTCCTTCTCTTCCTCTCTTTTGTCTCACTCCAAATTCACTGCTCTTTAACCTCAGCTCATTTCTCACTTAACCGCTAATCTACTCGATGTCACAACTATCTGTAGAAGTTAACCATGTAATTGCTTCTTGATGGAAGTTTCAGGTTTGAAAAGCTTACGTTCAACCGTGCATCACACCACTTGAATGCTGTAGTGCTTTCAAATTGCTATGGCTGTGGTTAATCATAATAACAGTATACTTTAACATAATGTATGCCTTCTCTCCAAGCACACAAACACACACAGCTCAGCCACTGCCTATTTACACAATAGGAATCTCACACTGAAAAAAGAGCATAATGAATTCTGATGAACACTAGTTTCTATTTGCATGTTTGATGTATATGTGAAAACCATTTATTAGTTCATGAGTGTGAGGGCCTTTATTTTTAGTGAGTCGGTCTATTTGGGAAGTCGTGGAAGGGAAGGTTCAGGCTCGGTGGAGCCTTTTTGTAGAGTGATGACCTGACTGTCTTCTGTTTGGCATTTTCTGTTTTGCTTCTGCAGAGGCTTAAAGGACAGCCCAGCTGCTTGTTGGCTATTTGGGGGAGAGTGTAGCATTTTGCTGTGTTCCTTTATCTAAAGGGGAGAATAGACACAGACATAGGAGAGGGTACAAAGAAAGTTTCCTGTGTGAGGTTAAACTCAGAAGTGAGTCACCGTACTTGCTGTAATATGTGCGCTCATCTCTCTTCTCCTAGAAGCACCAAGTGTTTTTATAATAAATGCATATTTTATGCTTTACAGCTGAGGTCCCTGAAATAGTATTTCTACATAGAGAAAACCAGGTTCCATAACAATTACTAGCTGTAGTTCTTAACAGCAGATGATTTTGCGATGACAATACAAAGTAAATTTTGCATATTGTAAAATTTCATTCGCTCTGACCTTGGAGGTTCTGTGTGGCTGGGCAGTACCAGGGTTGCTAAGGTAATTTAATTACCAAACCCTCAGTGGGCAAGGGTAATTACTGCTCTCTAAATCCCCACTAATCCCCCTTCTGAGTCCCCTACACAGACTTGGCCCGGGGCACTCTAACAGGCAGTGCTGACTCCTCAATCCCGTCCCAGACAGGGACCCTCCCCAAAAAATACCCAACACACCGTTCCCGTCTGCACACAGATGCTCCTTAGTGTCCTTATTTATGCAAGATGTACTACGTTCACTGGTGTGTCTGTCTGTCTCGCGTGTCTTCAGTCTAAAGTCTGTTAGTCATAAGGCCTGGTGAATTCTTCTCACGATGCTCTTCTCCTCACGTGTGTGTCAAGGGGACTCGCAGGTCAAAAGGGCCACTCATCTCTCCATAAGAATGTCGTAATTATTACTGCTGGGAGGAATCGAATGTGACCTCCGTGAGCAGCAGCGCCTGGTGACTGGAGTTAGCAGAGAAACAGAGGAGATAAAGGCTACTGAGCATGCTAGCAGGGCTTTCTGGAGAAAGAAGGTGGATTTATAGACAGAGAGTCCACAGGCTTTTTGAAAAAAAGCAGACAATGAAATCATTAATAGCATGCTCCTTACTGCAGTGGTTCAAGTGCATCATGCTCTTTGTTAAGACCAAAGAAAAGATATTAATACTGTTACCGCTACGCTCATAATCAAAGGGGTGAAGAAATATAGACCATTTTATACACGTTATCTACCTTTACAGTATGATGCATAAAGATCAAAGCAATCCACTTCAGAGAAACATGGATATACCATTAACGAGGCTTACTACTTGAGGGCAATAAAAGCAGCTGTAATCAAAACACTACAAGAGGCAAATACTGTCGATCATTTTGAGAATAAGGTGGAAATTTCAAGATTAAAATTGTAATTGTTTTTCAAGAAAAAAGCCAAAACACGGTTGCTTAATCCTCCAAGTTAGTGAAATCATACTTCAGAACTGGTTTTAGTAGCAAAGAAGGAATTGATTTCTCTTTTAGCACATACACACAGTGATGATCAGTATAAGGATGTTGAAAGGATGGTGCAGAAAGTGCTGTCAACTTACTGTATCTCAGTTGCTGTATTTATGGCAAAGTACCCCTTATTTGTTTATGTGAAATGCGAGCAGCTCTAAATGGGGCCAGGCTGCCTTTTGACTGTGAAGACATTTCACTTTTAATCCAAGAGGCCTCTTCAGTGATGAAGGTATTTAACTCCAGGTAATCAAGTAAGTCGTTGAGGGTCACATGAACCAAGGTACGAATAAAGCCATTGGTCAATACACAACACAAAACAGCCAGCTCATTGTGACAAGACTTGTGATGAGCTCGTGCTCATGGTACATCTGGACCTGAAGGAGGGAAACTCTTTTAAGGATGTTAATGTTGACTAAGACGGCAGATGGTCTGAGAGGGGATTAAAGGAGACTGTCTATGTGGACTGTAAACTACGAGCCTTGAACAGCGATTGTGGCTTATGTCACCAACTATTAGCCACCTATAGTGAAGTCTAGAGATTTCTTCCCAAGCAATTCAACCCCCCCAGTGCACCTTGACCCATGTGACCTTTTGCCGAGGTAGGGCAGTGTATAACGGAGGTTTCACACCTTGTCCAACATCCTCGGAAGTGAATGTCTGAATTCCTCCTAATTTGAGAGAAATGTCATTCCCGATTTGAGTGCATGCCAGTAGTAAAATGTTTTCCGAATGGCTTATTCAGCCAGATACACAATGGTGGCTGTACAGATTACATACTTTCATGGATTGTAAAGTCAAGATCGGTCGGGCACTCTGACTTTGTCTGGCTTAAGGGGGCATTCCAGTTCAAAATCTCAGGTGGGGAACAGGAAGTTCTGACTTCAGATGGAATGCACCATTGGCGCCTGTGACATTAATCCCTTGATTAACACCTTGGATCATGTAACCCTCAATGAGTTGTGTGATTACCGGGTTGGTCAATAACTCTAAGCCAATTCCAAAGACAGCCAATACGTGGGACTCTCCATTAGTTTCTAGAACTGAACAAGAAAGGTGAAATGTTTTTACAAACCAGAAAAGAAGTCCAGTTCCCTTCAAGTGCAACACTTCAGTGGATGCTGAGACTCTGGTTCGGTGTCTAACAAGTCAAGATAAACTTCTTGCTCTTCACCCACTAAATGTTTACTGTTGGGTCGCTAAAAGCTACAGTGGGTTCACTCTCTGGTTTGTGAAAAATAGCCGGATCATGAATCTGGAAACAAAGCTGGCGAGACCCAAAAAAATAGCGTGTAAACCATTAGCGGAGAATGCTAAAATCCTCGCTGAAGGTTCCTTGCCTCTACCCCAGAGAGAAGGGTTACATCTCCTGGGTCTAGGTGCGGCTTGCCCCTCTGAGGGCGGGGGTACCTGGACCTGGGATATAGAGTTTGTTTGGGGAGTGCGACTGTCTGTGCAGTGTCTATTTGTGTCTGTCTACACGTTGGGTGAGTGCCGAGTATTTGGTTGTGTATATGGGGTGGGAATGCACGTCTGTGTCCGCGTGTGCCTGTTCGTCTGTGTCTATATGTCAGGTTGGGTCTTAGACTCAACCTCTCTGGGTACATCTCAGGCCCTCTAAAGTACGGAGGCCTATTTCCCCTCACCACACGCCCTGCCGTTACAGCACGGTGGCATGGTGGTTAGCACTGTTGCCGCACAGCAAGAAGGTCCTGAGTT